>NC_088920.1:25355000-25655000 GCF_038396675.1 Hydra vulgaris
GATAATTGGAGGGGTCAGAATTTTTTACGGAGTTTTTAAAAATCGAAACAACAGATACCATTTAACTATAATAATTCAACTAAATATATTAGATTTATTAAATATATTAGATTTAAGGAGCTTTTGAGATTTTACAGCCACATGTTAGGAACCGTCACAATAAAAGGCTTCATCGAGAATTTACCAAAATAATATGCTGGTTTTACTATTTAACAAATAGAGGGGTAGACGATTGGAATTTCTTATCATAAGATGCAATCAATTCTGCAAACAAAAACACGTTTTAAAATAAAATAGACAAAACTCCAATGATATAATACTAGATATATAAATAAATGATATATTACTAGATACCTAACTTCGATCCGAAAAGTGAAACCGCTTTTGTCTTATACAAATGGCGGATAAAATTTTTTACCAAATATAGAATAGAAAAGATACTGTACACACTTGAAGTGTGTTGAGTCTTAATTACGTAGAGTTAAGACTATTACAGCCAATTACAAAATATAGTGTTCAGAAACCAAAATATTTATCAATGCTGTTTTTAAAAAGATTTAAGTTATCTTTATTATTTTTTCCATTGAGGAAGAGAATTCTAATCGTTTGTAACTCTGTTTGTAACGAAATGGTGACGAATTCTGGAATTGGTAAATTGTCTGCGTATTCTACAATTGTTACTTCTACTTGATTGTTCCAGCTCAAAATTTAATGGAGGGTGGTGAAAATTAACAATATATTTTCCTTTTGAGACCTTATACATTTGAACTAGATCACCTCTTCTTCTTCTATCGTGAAAAGTTGGCAGTTCAAGTATATTTAATCTTTCTTCATATGATTTCTCCCTTAAAAATTTGATTCTAGTAGTCCTGTGTTGCACACAGGACTAATAAAACAAACTGTAGTCTAGTTCAAGATTGTCAATGCCCTTCTCCCAAAATGGACTCCACACTGCTGCTCCATATTCCAAATGAGGACGTTCTAACAATTTGTATAGTAACTTTAATGAAAATTCATCTAAATACTCAAAAGAGTTTTTGATAATGCCTAATTTTCTGTTTGCTTTGCCTATATCTGAATTAATATGATATTTCCACTCTAGATTATTTGAAATGAAAATCCCAAGATCTTTTTCTATTGTTGTTTCTGTTAAAACAAAGTTGTTCAATTTATATTCATATCTAGGATTCTTTTTACCAATATACATTACTTTACATTTTGATTCATTAAATTTAATTAACCAATCTTCAGACCATTTTACTAACATGTTAATGTCCTTTTGTAATATGACTTAACTTTTCTTTTCTTAAATAAAGTAAATATATTTTATATATAAATTCTATTTATGTAAAAACATATATATATATATATAAAAATATATATATATATATATATATATATATATATATATATATATATATATATATATATATATATATATATACACACACACACACACACACACACACACACACATATATATAGGTAGATATATATTTACCTACATATATACCTATATATATATATATATATATATATATATATATATATATATATATATATATATATATATATATATATATATATATATATATATATATATATATATATATATATATATATATATATATATATATATATAAACAAATGACGAAATTAAATTATCCCCATTCCGAAGAAATTTATTTAATGATTACTTTCTGTAACTTCCCGTTATTCAAAAAATATAGTAATTAAAAAAATTTTTTATTTTTATTTTTAGTTATAATAATTTATAACTTCCTGTAAAATTTTTTTTTCTATAAATTGAATTTTTTTTAGATTTAGTAGCTCTTCCTGATGATCCAGCAATGGTAAAACCTAAAGTTGAAGAAAAAAGTTAGATAAGTGTTTTTGACTAATTTATTATTGCTCTGTTCTTTAAGAACATTGAGCACTCTATTTGTAAAATACACTAACATAATTTACATATTAAGCTCCAAGTTTATACTTGTTGAGCACTCTTTAATTGTATTTTACGTCACCTAAACATGGAAACTAACAATTTTACTTACTCTCTCAAAAACATCCCGATCCCAGACAAAAAAAGTTATACTATTTCTTCAATAGACAAAGTAGAACACTTTATTAAAAGAATTCGTTGGAAAGCACATTTTTTCTTAGAATCTGAAAAAAATAAAAACCCTTTAATTGAAAAAGAAAACAGAATGAAAATTAAGGATTCAAAACAAAAAATGCCCCACCATTTATTTTTGACCTGGAAAATTTTGAAAATGATTTATTACACTTAATTAAAACTATAAAATTTCAAAACATAAATAATGAATTCCAAAAAGAATTAAAACTAGACAATAATAATATAAAATTGAACTCTAATATTTTAGTTTTTGCTGACAAAACAAGCAACACTTACCAAATTACCCCAGAAACTCATCAAAAAATACTGCGCGATAATATTTCTAATAATCATGAAAAAGCACCAAAAAACTTGGAAAACGCCATTAATTTAGAAGCTCAAAACGTTGCTAATGAAATTAATTTAGATGCGAGAATTGAATCAGTTGCACCAGCTCAAGCGTTTGTTTCACTAAAAGATCACAAACCAAATTTTCAAAATAAACTCCCTTGTAGGCTGCTAGTTCCTTCAAAAAATGAACTAGGGCACGTTAGTAAAATAAAACTAGACAAATGTAATAACTATATTCGGAAAAAATTAGGTTTACATCAGTGGAAAAATACCACTGGTGTTATAGATTGGTTTTCTAAAATTAACAATAAAAATGAATGCACATTTATACAATTTGATATTATTGATTTTTACCCCTCAATTACAGCAAAAATTTTAGATAAAACAATAGAATTTTTCCCATTTAAAACTTACTGTGGACACTATCCGTATAATCAAGCACTTTAAAAACTTTAAGAAAAACTTTACTCTATTTTAACGTGGAAGAAAAAAACCACGCACGAATGCTTTGATGTAACAAAGGAAAGTTACGACGGAGCAGAAATTTGCGAATTTGTAGGTTTTTTATTTTAAATACCCTAGCTAAAATAATCCAAATTAATCAATTAGGTCTTTATCGCGACGACGGTTTAATAATAATGCGTAAAAAATCAGGGCCACAACTCGATAAAATTAGAAAAGATATTATTAAAGTTTTTAAAAACATTGGCTTCCAAAATAATATAAACATAAATTTAAAAATAGTGAATTTTCTTGATGTCACATTTAACCTCTGAAAGTTTTCAGAAAGCCCTACAAAAAGCCTAATGACGAATTATTTTATATTAATGTGAATTCGAACCATCCCCCTCAAATTCTAAAACAAATTCCAATTTCAATTAACAATATGCTAAACCAAAACTCTTTCAATGAAAATGTTTTTAACTCCTCTAAACGCGTTTATGAAAATGCCCTTAAAAAAAGTGGCTTTCAAAATTTAGAGCTAAAATTTGAAAAGAAAATTGCAAAAAAGCGTAATAGAAATAGAAACATAATTTGGTTCAACCAAAAAACAGCAAAAATGTTTCAACAAATATAGGTAAAATTTTTATAATATTAGTAGACAAACACTTTCCTCCCTCTAATAAATTACATAAGATTTTTAACAGAAATACCATTAAAGTAAGTTATAGTTGTACAAAAAATTTTGAAAGAGTTATAAAAGGCCATTAACTACGCGTTAATTAATAAAAATGAACATATAAAAGAAAAAAACACTGATTATTGTAATTGTAAACAAAAAATAGATTGCCCTCTAAATGAAAAATGCCTTTCGAAAAATGTAATTTACAAGTGCATTGTTTCCTCACAAAATAATCATAATAAACAATATATTGGCTTAACCGAGGGAATGGAAAAGACTTTATGCCAACCACAAACAATCGTTAAAGCCCAAAAAAAAAACCAAAAGAGACTATACTGTCAAAATATATTTGGGATTTAAAAGAAAAAAACAAAAATTTTAATTTACAATGGTCTATTCTAAAATCTGCCCTTGCCTATAATAAAATTTCCTAAAAATGTATGCTATGTTTGCAAGAAAAATTTGAAATAATTACTTATTAAAATCAGGAAAATTTATTAAATAAAAAATCTGAATTAATTTCAAAATGTAGGCACGAAAATAAATACCTCCTAAAAAATTATAAAAACAAATGACGAAATTAAATTATCCTCATTCCAAAGAAATATATTTAATAATTACTTTCTGTAACTTCCCGTTAACCAAAAAAAAAAAATTAATTAAAAAAATTTTTTATTTTTATTTTTAGTTATAATAATTTATAACTTAATGTAAAATTTTTTTTTTTCAATAAATTGAACTTTTTTTTAGACTTAGTAACTCTTCCAGATGATCCAGCAATGGTGAAACTTAAACTTGAAGAAAAAAGTTAAACAACTGTTTTTTACTAATTTATATATATATATATATATATATATATATATATATATATATATATATATATATATATATATATATATATATATATATATATATATATATATATATATATATATATATATATATATATATATATATATATATATAAAGGGAATTAAAGTATTTAACGAATTTTATTTTTTAAGAAATAATGTAAATAAAAATATCTTGAACTCCCAGCCAGTCGCTTTAGGATATTATGATAGATATTTTGCATATGCCATATTTTCACACAAATAATGTTTTTATAAAATTTAAAATTACATAGCTTCTTCAGTTTAAGCTGTACATCTAGTGTCCGGAGTTGTCCGCCGTCCGGGGCTACCCGACTCTTCCCTAATCAGCACTTCTAAAACTATGGTTGTGTTGGATTGTATGAAATGTAATTGTTCCTTCTTGAATGACCAATATTTTTTCTCTCTGACCAAAACTCTGACTTTTCATCAACTTTGTGATTTTTTTTGAGGATATTGAAGTATCCAATGCCATTTTGTGTGTGAGAGATTCGTTTTGATCTTCAATTGCAGACCGTCCAAGACTACTAATGGCAAATTGACTTTGACAAATAGTAGGGCAGGTGGGGAGAAGTGAGACACGTACATTTTTTTTAGGGTAATTCCAATATCTTTTTTACTTGATGTATAAACTGAACCAAACAAGTTTTACGAATAAACCTTCTTTTTAGGCACCGATTGAACCCCCTTAGGTTTTCAGCCAATTATAACTAAGTATATTTAATTTTTACTTTTAGAGAAACCGTGCCATTGGGGTAAAGTGGGACAAGTGTGAGTAAAATTGGAACAAATAAATTTAAAACAACATTTTTTAGGTGGTGCCGAAATATTGTTATTTAATTCAAATAACAATATTAAGGTACCACTCCTAATTAGAAATTTCAGGCTGTCCCACTTCTCTAGCATCCCACTTCTCCCCACTCTTCCCTAAATTTGAGGAGTATTTTTTTTAAATTATCATTAAATCTGTTTAACCTTCTCTTCTTATTATTCATGTAATATATTTGATGTATCTAATAAACAGATATATATAAACCCTTAACTAGGGTAGGATGGGGTAAAGTTGGTCTAAGGGTAAATGTAGGTCTAATCAACATTTATCAGTTTTTCAGAAGAAAGGTTTTAGATAGAAGCTTTTCTTTCGTGTATGTTATAGGTGATTAAAACAGCTCTCTAAACTTTAATTATCAGCTTACTAGGCAAATTCTTAAGTGTATTTTTAAGTTAAAATTTCGCATACATTTTAAGAGAGATTTTTATCGAAAACCTTAAACTTTCGAATGGGGGTATTTAAAACGGGGTCTAACAAAGAAAAAATATTTTATCCGGATGAAAAATTACCAGATAATTTGGTTCAATTAGTTTAAAGACGAAATCAAGCATAGTTTTTTTTTAAAATAAGCAACATTTTTAGATAAAGTAATGTGGGTCTAAATGTCAATGAGTTTTGTTTCCTATTAAGAATCTAATGCTTATACAACAATAAATACCTTTAAAAAAAAATTAGTATAAATTAGAAGTCTGACTATGTTTCTGGATTTATTTTTCTGGAGTCGTGTTGATATGGATTCTTTTAGATGATCATTAAAGATGTAATGATGTTATGTTTTCAATTAAATCTAGTAGATAATGCAGCGTAGCAGTTCGTGTCGTTTTTGTAGAATAATAAATTTCTAATATTTAACACAAAAAGGTTTAGATAATATTCAATTAAACTTTTGCTTTAAAATCTTCCTTGAAAATAACTTCATCGTGCTTTGACTTTTATAAGTGCTTCGACTTTTTCGACGAAATTTGAATATCATATAATCGATTAGGAAAAATATAATATGATTTATTCTATTTAATAAAATTCGTAAAAAAAAAAAAAGGAAACTAAAGCAAAAGAATGCTCCGCATTCCTAAAAATTAGCTAACAGAGATAGAATAAAATATTCATTTGCGTTTCTAATTTAGCACTTTGAACGAGTAAAGTTCATTGGCGTTCAAAACATTTGTTAAAGTACTATTATGTTTAAACTTGTAATCAAATAATTTAAATATAATACATACTCAATGACTTCAGTCATATGTTACTATAATTTGGTATATTTTATTGAAAAAGATAAAAATGTAACTTAGATCTACATTACCACACTAAACGGGGTAATGAGGGTCTATAGAATACAACTCAAATTAGTGCTCCTTAGACAAATTTATTTTTATGTATAAACTTTTTTTGATGTAATTTACTAAAAATGATGTCCGATAATGATTTTAAGATTTTTCTTCGAAAAATAAATTTCCGTTAAATAAGCCGTTTCACAAAAAAAAATTATAAAACTAGTTTTGTCAGTTAGATTCACATTAATTATTTCTTATGCGATTAAAACTCTTGCATTATAAAGGAGAAACAACTTTACAGTTTGACCTTACAAAAAGAAAAAAACCATTAAATACAATATAATGATTATAAAATATATAGAATGGTTTATAATGGTATATATATGAATACAATAGTAATGATTTATAAAAAACATGGAAAATAAAATACTTAGAATGGTTTGACAATATAAAAATAAAAAAAACTATTGAATACTTTATATTTAATGCCAAATGATGCTATTGTATTTCTAATTCTTTAAACTTATTTTGTGTTAACAGATAAATGCATATAAACGATCTATTCACAATTCTTTTATTGAATTTCGATGCATTATTTTATGCTTGCTTTATTCTCCTACGTATTTCTAAAACTACGCCCGTAACGAAACGTACCAAACGATTAACTTGTACAGGAAAAATCTTTTATTATTTTTGAAAACAAAAATGGAACAACAAAGTCAAAAACCATCATCCAATAGCATCATCCAAATTGGTACTGGCTTTATGGCGTCAAAAGTTCTTTTGGGTGCAGTAAAGTTGGAACTTTTCACAAAACTTGATGAAAAAAAATCAATGTCAGCCAATGAAATAAAATCAAGTTTAGAGTTAAACTGTACCGACAGAAATTTGTTTGATTTTTTAGACACACTAACAACATTTGGTTTTTTAGAAAGAGAAGGTTTACTTGATACTGCAATTTATTCAAACAACATTAACACAGACTTTTTTTTGGACAAAAAGAAACTCACTTATATTGGTGGAATTATACAATATCTAAACAACAAATCTTATGACGTTTGGGGTAACTTTGAAGAAGCATTGTTAACAGGACGTCCGCAAAGTGAAGCAAAGAAGGGAGGAAGTGTTTTCGATCATTTTTATTTAGATTCGGTAAAGTTAAAAGAGTTTATACATTCTATGAGTGGTTTACAGACGGAAAATTTCATTCTCCTTGCTCAAAACTTTGATTTTTCAAAGTACAAAACATTGGTTGATATAGGAGGCTCAGCAGGAATATTATCTTTGATGGTTGCAAAAAATCACTCTCATATGAGCTGTATTTCTTGGGATTTACCTTCAGTCACTCTGATTGCCAACGAAGTTATTGAAAACTATCAATTGCAAGATCGTGTAAAAACAAATTGCGGTGATTTTTTCAAGGACCAGTTTCCCAAAGCCGATATTATAACAATGGGAAATATTTTACACGATTGGGACGAGAAAACCAAGTTGATGTTGCTTAAAAAAGCTTACGACGCTTTGCCGGAGGGTGGAGTTTTTATTGCTATTGAAAATGTAATTGATGACGAACGAAAGAAAAATGCTGGAGGTTTGTTAATGAGTTTGAATATGCTAGTTGAAACTGGAACTGGATTTGACTACACATTTGCTGATTTTAATATATGGTCTAAAGAAATTGGATTTAAATCAACATCGATCATTCCTCTTTCAGGGCCAACAAGTGCTGCAATCGCTATCAAATAATATACGTTAGTATTAGCTTAGATAATATTGGTGTAACGTTTTTCATTTTTTTACAATGAAATTATAAAATAATTTATAGTATTTGATGATACAATTAAAACGTAAAAACTATATAAAAAAGGTTACGCCCACCTCTTGGATTTGCACCATACACCAAAATTTTTCTATTAACATTTTTATTTAATTTTCTCAGTTCACAATTAGGCAGCCTCATCGACATAAATACCAAAATTATACTATTTTCAGCAAACACTGGACGTTCAAAAAACGTACAAAGTACGTTCAGTTTACGTTTTCAACGTCCGAGACCTTTTTGGAATCAAAATATTTTTTTTTGGTTAGCGCCGAATGTTCGAAAGACGTCTGAATTACATTTGGAAGTGTGCCTTTTTATAATTAAACAAAGATCAAACAAACATGTAAACTAAAATCTCGTCTTATTAGTATCGGTAAAAAACTATTTAGTTTTATGGTTAACTTTTTGTAGATATTTTATTTAGTAGTACGCGTTTTTGTAGATATTTTATTTGGTAGTATGCGTGCGCCATTATTTATTTTATCTCGAAATAACATTGAAATCTAAATAACAATTACTGGCGGACCAACCCACCGCGCACCCCAAACTCGGTGAAGTTCGTAAGCACTCGAACGATAATTCTCGGAGTTCGCATTTTGGTTTTTACAGAATGGGCGCTAAAATATTTCGTTATTGCGCGCCATAAATGGTAAAGTTGTTGAAAATAATAATAACAAAAAAGTTTGCGTAAATGCATTTTAATAAAATTTTAACATTTTACAAAAAAATCTGAAATTTAAAAATACGAATTATCAACATATATACATTAAATATTATATATTTTATAGTTGTGGCTGGATAGCACAGTTAGTTAAAAAGTCAAACGAAAAGTTAAAACCCGGACTACTGAACGATACGAGTTCAAATCCTGCCACCGCCAACTCAGCGCTTGAGTAGTACTTCGGTACGCACAAATGTTGGTCATTAAAGGACGCTACTTTGGATTAGCCTTCATGACTATTTGTGGTTGTTCCTATGCTAAGCCAACTATATCTTCGGATATAACAATAGTTTAGAAAAATATAACATGAAAATTCAAATAAATAAATAAAAATATAATAAAATCAATATTTCTAACATACTTTTTTATCTACCTAAAGTATCTTCTTAACGTATCTTCTTATAACTTAACGTGTTTACTTAACTTTTTTGTTGTTGTTGAACGTATCCTCTTTTAGCTTAACACATTCGCAGCCAAACCTGTTTTAGCAAGGCGTTATTACATTGCCAAGCCGTAAATTATGCGATATTAAATTTCTGCCGAAGCTGTTTTGCGTGGTTTTATTCTCACTGCCAAGGCTAGGTATCAACATTTTAATAAATAACATTTTTTCTATCAAACATAATTTAAAAGCATTTTTTATTCTGAATATAAAGGAGAAAAAAAAATCACTACGAGTATACTCGTACTTTGGCAATGGAGAAGAAAATTTTTTCCGCCAGTGCCAAAGTACGAGTACACTCGTAAGCGTTTTGTAACAGCAATCGTTGCAGTGCAGAGCAATGCAACGTATTTGATGAATTTAGATTTATGTTTTGATTTTTCAATAATGTTGTAATGAAAGTAAAAATCTATTCGGGAGAGGCAACTCTCGATGAGCACTTGTTGGGTCAAACGGGAGCTATTGTTTTAGATTTAATGGAGAATTTTCTAGGAAAAGGATATCGCTTGTATACTGACAACTTCTATAATTCCTTTAAATTATCGAAAGATATGTTAACAGAAAAAACATACATATGCGGTACATTAAGAGGTGATCGTAAATCGAATCCAAAGATTGTACAACAGCTATGTTAAAAAGGGAGACGTCGTGAGCAGAAGCAGGGAAGGTGTAGTTGTGGATAAATGGAAAGATAGAAGAGAAGTTCTAATGATTAGCAACATGCATTCGTTAGAGATGGTTGAAGTGACAAACAGAAGAGGTGTAAAGAAACTTAAACCCAATCTAATTCGAGATTATAATAAAGGCATGTCAGGAGTTGATCGAGCTGATCAAATGGTATTTTATTATGACTGTCTAAGAAAAACCACTAAATGGTATAAAAAAGTAGCTATTCATATTTTCGATATATTTGTATTTAATGCTTACTGTCTTAACTGCAAGTATGGAACAGATAAAGCAATCTCCTTGTTTAAATTTTGGGAATTTAAACAAGGAGATTGATTTTTAGCAATCTCCTTGTTTAAAAGGAGATTGCTAAAAAGCAATTGTTACCAGTTTATTGGGTGCAATTATTACCAGTTTATTGCTAAAAAGCAATTGTTACCAGTTTATTGGGTGAGCACTTGAACGAAGAAACATTGATTCCTCGAGTCAACAACAAAAACTCTTTTATTTGGCTGCTATACCACCAAATGAAGTGAAGAAATTGCCCACAAAACCTTGTCGTGTTTGTTCTAAAATGAAACGTAAGGAAACACTCTATCAATGCGTTGTATGTGAAAAAAAGCCTCCGTTATGTGTTGACGAATGTTTTAAAATATACCATGTAAAATAAAAGGTTTTTAAAATAATTTTCAAGAAAAAAAACCTTAATACTAAACATATAATACTTTTATATATTTTAAGTTTGTTATATCTTTATCCCGATTTATATAAAACACGGGGGGTTTACGAAGTACAAGTCTATAACTTAGTTATTTCTAAAATCTATTCTAAAGTAAAAAAAAAAAAATTATATGAATGAACATAGCTAAACATTGTAAAAATTAAATTTTTATTATATTAGTGGAACTACGAGTATACTCATAGTTAGCCAATTTTTTACGCACGCATTCTACGAGTATACTCGTAGTTGGCCAAAAAATAGCGTTTTTTTACTACGAGTATACTCGTAGTTGGCAGCGAACGTGTTAAGATCTCTTATTTTAATCGATCTTCAAAAGGTATCTTGTAGCTTATACCCAATTGATTCACAGCAGCAACATCCATAGTTTTAAATGAAAAAACATCATGGAAGTATTGATACTATTGAGTTTGGAATTTTTCATTTCCAGCTACTACCTCAGATGCAGCTGTTACAGGAACCTCCAGAATCCATAAAAACATTATTTGAAGTATGAGACTTACACTCAAAGATGTAGAGCTTTCAAAAAATCCTGCTCGAATTGACTTTTTGCAAGTGTTGCATTGCCAGATATGTTTTTTCTTAAATAAAAAAAAGTATATACCCACAAGTATATATTTAAATTTATATCACAGCTATAAAAAACAATTATTCTTCAAAAAAACTGTTTAAATAGAATTTTATAAACAAGATTATATATAAAAGAAAATAAACAAAAAACAGATTATCCCTTGTACTAATCCTAAACTTTAGGTTTAGTGTTAATGATTATTTATACAGTAATTTAAAGATACAAGGGAATTTCTGTTCTGCTTAAATAATAATAAAAATGTGAAGTAAATCATATTTGACAACGTTCATACTTTAGCACAACCATTCTTTGACCACATAAACAAAGTTTTTGAACGGGCATTAGTCTTTTTTGTTGCAAAAAATTAACCAATTTTTCTTCTTTGATACTTTCAATGAATTCAACTAAAGGTACCATCTTACTTATTTTAAAGGCGATAAAAAATGGACTAAGAAAGCGTGACTTAAAAACTTTTATGTTAAATTTTTATTCGTTAAAAATAGCCAATCATAAAACGGCACTGTTACCGTTTTAAACTTTACTGAGTTCGCTTACGAACTTCACCTGTATTTCACCTGTTAGACTATATTTATAGTTTTTGATTAAACTATAATTACAGTCTAAATAAAAAAAAAATTTTCTTTCCCAAAGTCTGTAAAAAGCTTCAATAAACAATATTACAAAGTAATAATTACTTTTAATCAGCAATATTGTTGAATAAAAATACTATTAGCAATCAATACTTTTTTCAAATTTTTTTGTTATTGCGACAGTTATTAACAATATTAAATTTTTTTTACATGTCATTTTTTTAATAAGGATTTTTCATAGTAGAATATACATTATGTATACAATTTATATTGTCATTATATATACTATAACAATATACATTGTATACACAAAGACAGAAAGTGTTATACAACTTTTATTGTTATGTTATGTTTTACAATATTGTCATAACAATATTGAAATTTTTATATATCATTTCGCTTATGGTTTTATATGAAGCTGAGCCGGAGCTAGAGCTAAAATGTTTCCTATTGGAGCTGGCTCCGGAGCTAGCTCCACTCTTTGATATTTTGAAGTATCAAAGTTCCATAAAGTTATTATTTCATACTAGATTTTTTTTCATAGAATTTAAACAATTAGGCTAATTGAAATATTTATAATTTCTAAATATTAAATTCATTTTATCATATGAATTAAATATAATTTCTAAATATAGATTCATTTTATCATATGCTTTATAAAAAAACTAAAAAGTAAACTAGCAATTATTATAGTATTAAATGTTTTATTATATTTTAATATTACATACATACATTCATATATATATATATATATATATATATATATATATATATATATATATATATATATATATATATATATATATATATATATATATATATATATATATATATAAAAAATTTATATGTATTATAAATATTTTATTATATTTGTATTTGGTTTATATTTTGTTATATTTTGTCAACGACAAAAATGGAGCAAGATGATAAGACTATTGCCTTCAACTTGCTCCAGTCATATATTTCACGGTAAAATGTTGTACAAACTTGTATTAATAATGACGAATATATATATATATATATATATATATATATATATATATATATATATATATATATATATATATATATATATATATATATATATATATATATTTATTTATATATACTTATCTGTTAAATAATAGATGCGCAACTTGAGGCACAAAGGCACATCTTTAAAATATGATTTTTCATATTTTGAAAAATTATACTTGAGCCTATAAAATATTTTTAGTTTACTTTCAAAAAACCGTAAGTTTTTTTGAAAATTTAATTTTTATCCAATTATTTTGTGTAATATGTTATGTGGTTCATATTGTTGATCACGACAACAGAATTGATAATGCCGCCCGACGGCAAAGTAATTTTCTGCCGAAAGGCCTACTCTATAGAGAGGCGGAAGCTTTTGGAGGCGGCCTCTTAACGGTTTTGGCTCTAAATATTTTTCTGGCGTCGGCCTCCAAAACATTTTGCCTCCAGAAAAAAAATCTGACTGCGGTCGCCAATAGAAAGGTGGAAGCCACTGGAGACGTAATAAAGAAAATTTTTGCCGCTAAAAATTGATTGGGAGGCAACCGCAATCTGCTGCGGGAGAAAAGTCAAGGCGAGAATGTTTACGCTGTTTATCAACACTGTTTGATTGGTTATAACACTAATGATTGGTTAACGAAAATATACTTTATCTATGTGTTAAGTCACATAATTTGTTTCAACGTTTTTAATAAGTTTAAATATTTAAAAAAAAGATTTAACCACGCGAGTTCCAAATAAATTTAAAAAAAAATTTAAAAAGTTTTTTGTTTTTACTTTTATTTGAAAATATAAAATATAAAATTATAAAATATAAAAGCTTTTTTATTTGAATGTTTATTTATGTTTGTGTGAGTTGCCATAACGTTTTGTGTTATAACGAATCAAAAATAACACTGATAAACAAATAAAATTTTATTGTGCATATCTTGTTAACTAGGTGGTTTTTTAAAACAAATTAAATATGCTGATATCAATAATGCAAACCATTTTTCACCATCACGTCAAGTTGTAAAGATATTTGGGTTCAAATCTTTAGTATTTAAGGTAAAGTCCCTAATATTGTCGAAAAAAAATTATTCAAAAGTATGTCAACCTGGGTCTCAAAAGAATCGTATTTTCATAGAGATTTTAGAAAAGATAAATATTTTTACTTAAAATTTATTGACACAAAAAATTATGTGAAAAAATGCTAAAGACTTTTAAAAAAATTTTAACAAAATGTTTCTCAGCAATAATACAAAAAGTACTTATTTTTATTACAAACAAATACCATTTTTAAAATCTCTATGAAAATACGCTTCTTTTGAGACCCAGGTTGACATACTTTTGAAAAGTGTATCACGTTGCCCGATAGCAATTGCTAATATTGAATCTGCTGAGATATATGTTAACGCAAACTTTTCAGTTCGCGCTGTATACAGAAAATATTTTTTTTCAACATATTTATATCAACATATTTATTAATACATTATAGTATTATTTATATGAATGTTTTAAATTGTGCTGTATTATTAGCTACGGCATATTGTGGAGTACCAGCATATGTGTGATGTATTTACAGATTTCATGTTTACCACACTGTAAGATGGATTTTTTTGAGGTTAGGTCTTACATTACTATCCTCAACAAATTTCTATCCATGGAACGTTAAAATTGATAAAGGTCAACCAGAGGAGATAAAAAAATAAATTTGTTTCTGAAACGGTATTGCAAATTTGGGGATATCATTTTGATGAGAGACGTTTTGTTCAAGATGTTCAAGAAACAGGAACAACTAAATTAATAAACCTTTCAGCAGGGTAAATTTCAGAGATGACAGAATGAAGTATTCACTTCTACAGGAGTCAGAGCTTTATCAGATAGCATACGAGCGCACACAATCTCCATTATTAGCGCTCAATTGGCTGTAAGGTCATCTATTGTTTGTAAAAACTCAGCAGTTTAGGAAGCTTAAAACGAAACGTTTGTAACCGCTCTTGAAACTAACATTAGGCGTCCTAAAATTTTTAGTGATGATATTAGCCGTCTTATCCATGATATTGGATATTCTCTCAATATATTATAAATAAAGGTTAGCTACCTGTTCAGGTGTCATTTCTAATAACTCTTGATGTTTCTTGGATGTAAACTGCTGTCCAAGAAACTTTGCAATGTTTTCTCCAGAAACGGCAGCGGCTAAACGCGATCGATAAAACTTGATCGAACTATCCTCTTCACAAGAACACCCCTCCAATTCAGTCTCACTTATTAAATCTAAAACACGCTCCATTTTTTTTTCTTATATAGCGTAATATTTTCTTTCTCCATATAAATGATACCACAAAACTTATAATTATGATTGCAAGCAAAAGTAATTTATATAAATTAAAATCAGCTCGACTATTTCCTGAGCGTGATTAGTAATATGTATCAAAGCAGCGCATCCTTTGATCTTTGAGTTTCAATAGGTATTTAATATCAGCGCATCCTTTGATCTGAGGTAAGTAAGTATTGTGAGTTTCATAGGTATCACAGATGAAATGACTTGCAAAGCTGCTCTTTTTTATGGCTTTTTATTTAAAAATTTGTGCTGGCAAACATCAAAAGAATGTTCAAGCAACAAATTTTTTGGTTTCATTTTATTTTTGAAAATCCTTTTGCATTTTGATTATATCTCGATTTCAGAAGTTATATTTATTCAAATTATTTAATATATTTTTTTAGACTTCAATTTTATTTAAATCATTTCAAGATATTTTTATATAATCATCATAAAAAAAATTAAAGCATATTCGAAATATGAAAATAAATTATCTCTATTAGTTTTGAAAAATATTACCTGTTATAAAAATATCAATAAGATGACACCTTTCCTAATGTTAATTTTTTTTGTAAATAAATTAAGGTGTAATTGTATATAGTAGTTCTATTGGTTTAAGGTTAAGTTTATTTATTGGTTTAAGATTAAATTATTATATTGGTTTAAGATTGAGTTAAGGTTAGTTATTTAAACCACAACATATCTAACGCTAGGCTGTTCAAGCTATGTAAATTACAGTGTTAGTAGATTTATGAAACAGATTTACAAATTGAATGAAAATAGAATATTTATGATAAATTGATAAGACAGTGTAATTTTTGATTTCTGTTTTTTAGGTATTGGCAGGCTGTACTTGAGGACTTACCATCTATCAACGATATTAAAAGAACCTTCAACTACAAGCCAAATAAAGTTATTTTCATAGCAGCATTTTCTAAGAAGAATTTTCCTTTTATTTTATTTTCTAATTAGATTACTTATATTTCATAATTTCTTTAAATTATTTTTTGTTTAATGTTAGTGTTTTACAAAAAGTTAAGCTTAAAAAATTATTTTACATATAGATTTTTAGTTTTAATTTTTATTCAGAAGTATATTTATAATTGGAGCGTCCAATTTTTGTAATATTTTTTCTGCAAATATCAATTTGATATTATGTTATTAGAGTATAATCTCAAGACATAATTAATAAATGGTAAGATGAGGTACATAGACCAATGATCCATAAGCTTTGATTTCTTATAAATCAAAGTCAAAGCTAGCGCAAAATGTCTTTACCGATAGAAACAACTCGCAAAAACTATTGATATCGATTGATCTCTTAAAATTTTATTGTTATTTTTACATGGTTTCCACTTACTATAGCTGTAAGTGCGCTAAATTTACGCTATAAATTAACACTAATTACACAGCTTTCTTTTATCCCATCATAAAGTCAGTTCAAAAAATACATTGCAACTTGAACTTCATTGCTCGCAACTTGAAAATCTTTTGATATGTTCATGTTACCTCGGTGATTATATTACCCAAATCTACCCTATAGAAGATTTTTACAATATTCTTTTTCATAAAGTCAATAACAAACTCTTAACCTTGATATAGTAAAATCATTTACACGTGATTTTTAAAAATGTGATTTACATAATTTTTAATTGAAGCGTCAAATTTCGCATTAAAAGTTGTTCAACTTTAATAGTAAATATGTTCATCATTGTTTTATGAAAAATAAAACGTGTGTTGTATTTTCGACAAATAAAAACATCTAAATAAACAAGATTTTACTTTCAGATATTAAATACTTCATTTAATTCCATTTTTTGAAATTCAAAATATTTATTTCAAATAAACTAGTTTGTTAAAAAGCGTGTGCATATAAATACAGCTATATTGTTTTTTTGTATACATATCTAATTGTATGAGAAGATTTTTGTATAAGAAGAACCTTTTATTTTGTGTGAGTTAATATTATGTAATATTTACAGTTTTTATTGTTGTTAGTTTTTTTAAACTATTTTTATAACATTTATTAATACTTTATATCATTTTTTAGCACAACTGCTTTTCAAAACTAAATAGAATCAAATCAAGGAGATTGTCATCAACTTAGTTGTTTTATGGGTAATTTATTAAACGCCCTTCTTTTTAATTCTATGTTTCAATGATGCTTTCATTTATCAGTAGTAGTAGTAGTAGTAGTAGTAGTAGTAGTAGTAGTAGTAGTAGTAGTTGTAGTAGTAGTAGTAGTAGTTGTAGTAGTAGTAGAAGTAGTAGCAGCAGGGGCGTTGCGTGAGAAAATTCTTGGGGTAGGGGGGGAAGAGATCTTGTTTTTCCCAACTGCTTAACATAGTTTTCACAACTATTTTTTATAATTCAAGAATGCAAGAAATCAATTTCTGTCTTATTTACAAAATCTACTGATTGTTATACTACACTGCACTCACTCTCATGAATTGCCAATTATCAGTATTTATTAACTTCTATTACCAAAACATAGCTTCCTTTACATATATACAAAATATTCAATTCAAAAAACGTCTAAAAGTTTTACCCATTCATAGTGAAATTGTTTCAGCCCAAAAAAATGTTACAATTTACAAATCCAATAAACTTTACAAACCATTCTGGCAGCATATATAACAGTTTAAAATTTTACAGAAAAAAATTAGTACAATGGAATATGAAAAATATTATTTTATTACAAAACTTATGCAATATTTTATAATCAGTCAATCTTTTTTTGTCTACTGCTTGATTTTAATATGACGTTTCTTCAATTGAACCCATCGTTGAACAACATGTTCGAGGTTAACTCCTTCACAAAGTTTTTTTTCGCACTTAAGTTGCATGAGATTAACCAATCTCTCGTCACTCTATTGTTGTCAGATGTGATTTTAAATCTTGAGTTGACTGAAAGAACGCTCATTTGATGCTACACCATAAGCAGCTGTGATTACAAAAATGCATCATTTATGGGCTTGTTTCAGTATATTCTTTAACTTCACAACATGGTACAAAATGTTTTGCAGCGTCTTAGCTGGTGTTCTTGATGACTTAAAATTTTCATCACTTCCTTCTAAACAGATATGTATCAAAATTTCTATCTGGCTTTTCAACACATGAGCGTCTGGAATATCATCCTTGAATCCTGTAGGAAAAAAAAAAAAGAAAAAAAAAGAAAAAAAAAAAGGAAAAAAGTTTGTTTGCTTTTGTTAAGTTTTCAATACTCAAGTTATCCTTATTTAAAGGAAAACTTAAAATATTGGTGATAGGGGCAAATATTTCCTTAATGCTGTCGAGTTTGGTTTAAACCCATGGCGAGAGTCTATGACCTCTTTGAATTCCTTCCGGTAAAAAGCTTTCATCTCCATTGCTATTAATCTATGGTGTCGTTTGTAATCGTTTTCTGGATCAATGTGTAATTTATAAAAAATATTACTGCACTTTCAATCAAATTATTCATAGCATCTGTATCTTTACTAATATTTTGTATGTTCTAGGCAGTACTTTCAATTACATTAATACTGTTAATGACATTGAAGTTAGGACTTTCTAAGATTTCTGTTAATATTTTTATCTTCTTAATGATTTTCTTCATGAAGAAAAGAGTAATAATGAAATCAAAAGTTGTTACTTTTTTCAGAATTTCCATTGCCTTAGTTCTCGTGTTAATATCAAAAATCTTATTATTTGAGATTCTCTGAAGAAGATTAATAACCTTTTCTAAACACTGATTTAAAGCCTTAACAGATTTTGCTCGTGCGGTCCATCTTGTTGTAGACAGGTTTACAAGCTGTATTGCACTGTCAATGTCTTCATGTTTTTCTTTTAAATGAATAAATCTTTTTGTGCTAGATGTGAAAAAAACATAAAACTGTTTGAGGGTATTAAACAATTCTCGTCTTAAAGTATTAACATTGCAGGCATGTTCAAGAGCAGTGGTTGTTCTGTGGTCTTGACTTGGTATGTAGGGTACATTATGGCCAACTTCTTCTGTTATATACTTTTATACTCCTTTAAATTGTCCAGACATTGAACTCGCGTAGTCATACGACTGAAAAGCCATCTTTAATGTGTCAATGCCTTCTTTATGTAAAGAAGATAATATTAGCTCAGCCATTCCTTTTCCATTCTTATCAGTGCATTCGACGAATTTCAAAAGCCTTACCCGAATCTCACCGTTTTCACTCGCTGTTCTTACAACTATACTCATTATGTCCTTAAGTGACATATCGGGAGTAGTATCAGAAAAAAAATTGGAGCTGTTAATTTCATCAATGATCTTACTCTTTAATACAGTTGCAATTAAACTAATCATTTCATTTTGAGTCGATGGACTCGTGTCTGTAAATCTAACTTGATTAGCACTGTCCGATTCCCTAAACGCTAGCCCTTGGCTTCCTAAAGTCTTGAATGTATCGATAAGAATTTCGATAGTTTTTCTATTCGAAACCTCTATTTTTTGCTTTTCTATTAGAGCAAGCCTATTAAATTTATCAATAAGGTGATCTATATGTCCTTTTGTCCTAAGAACGTGACAATATTTACTTAATGCAACTTTATGTGCTTAAGAGGTAAAGTGCACTTGAAGTTTTCCAAGTTTGTCTTTCCCATAGCTTTTCATCTTGGACCAAGATCTCACCCCAACATTTATCTAAGTATCTTAATTTTTTCCCTTCTTTCCAACACCCTTGGGGAAAAGGCGGCAGACAAAACAAAATGTGGCATCCTTCTGGGTGCTGTATACTAAATGTTCAAACTCTTTGTACCACTGGGGATTAAATCTATTTTTACCGTCACTTGGGAAACTAGCAAGTTTTGGTTGGTGTGGCCCTAACTGGATTAAATACGGTTTTTGATTATCCGTAATTGTAAATTTAATTGGCTTATCAACGCTGATTAATCTGATTTGTCAATTATAATATTTTGAGCTTTGATATCGAGTTTTCTTAGAAAAGCGTTTCCCATTTTCAAAACATTTTTGACATTTCCACCACAGAACTTGTTGCATTCACAATTTCAAGTGCAGCGAATTTTTCATTTACTAATTCTTCTTTACAATATTTTTTATAAATGTCATTACAATCTTTAAGATTATCTATTAAAACAGCCAAATTCCCCATGAGCGAAATCCAATTTGTTGTTTCACTGCTTACTTCAGTAGAATCCAAGTTAATAATATTCGTGTCATCCTTTTCATCTCGGTCAGGAAACTGGGTTAAATGATCTGATTTAGAATTTAATTCTGTAGATTTCTTTGCTTGTTCCTAGACTACAACATAACCCGGGTTTTCCCCTTTTGCATCATTATCTACTTTGTATTTCATCATCCACTTCGACATCGTTACCAGTATTTTGAGGTTCCATTTTTCGCTTTTTTGAAGCTAAGGAGGCTACAAAATGATTCTCTGAGGCTCCCACTGTTTGTATATTACTCTTTCTACCACCATGAATGGATGTTTCATGATTGGTTTTATATTCGTTATTAAATGCTGCTTTGCATACGCAACATTGTAATTTATATCTTTTGCTTTTCATAGCCAGTGCTGGAAAACAAACGCAGATACTATAATTTACCGTAATTTTTAAATGATTTAATGTTTATAAATGTTATCAATCTTAATAAGTGTGATAAGATATAAGAGTCTTATACCCAGTATGCACAGGACATAAATAAGACGTCTTTTGAACGTTCAAAAGACGTCCAAAACGTTCAAAAAACGTTTAAAAGACGTTTAAAAGACGTTTTAAAGACGTTTTTTTACGTCCTGTGTCCACTGGGTAATAGTAGAATAAGACTAATAATCCTATTATATATTTTTATTAGGCCTATTACTCCTACAAATCTTATTCTGATCCTATTTTAGTATACTGATAATTGGAAGTAATAATAGGCACAAAACGTTCGTATCAGAGTTTAGCATTTATTTTCTTATACTTTCTTATAAAAAGCTTTATATAAAATTATTATATTAAAAAATGAATCATATCGTTTTAAATGCACATCTTTTATACAAAGACAGAAATGTTAAAATCAATTCATGGAAATAAATATTCACGTTTCAAAGTGGAAAGCATGAAAAAAAATGACTAACTGCATTTAGTCAAGCATACAGCATAAACTTGCAGCTACCATTTTTATTGTTGATAACAAAAAAAGTAGCACGAAAAAAACAACAAAGTAGAAATCAAAAGGGCGCTTCGTTAAGACTTCGCAATTTATTTCGTCTAGTGGAAAACAGCCTTAAGTTGTTTAATAAACGTAAAGTTTATTAGTCCAAGTCAAAAAAAAAATTAGATCTTTGATGGATTTTTACAAATATTTTAATTTTATTTAACTAGAAAATATTTTTTGATTTTATCACCGATTTCCCAACTGTACCAACTCGTGGGAAGGAAATTCCCAACTTTTCTCTTTTCGAGATTCTGGGAAGGGGAGACTCCCCCTACCCCCTCCAAGACGACGCCCCTGAGTAGTAGTAGTAGTAGTAGTAGTAGTAGTAATAGTAGTAGTAGTAGTAGTAGTAGTAGTAGTAGTAGTAGTAGTAGTAGTAGTAGTAGTAGTAGTAGTTGTTGTTGTTGTTGTTGTAGCCGACATCTGTAATGCTTGTGAAAGCAATCGTTTATGTTTTATACGTTTTATGTTGAGCTGTATACTTTTATTTACCACAGCAGCTGTTCAAGATTATTAATAAAAAAACTAATAATGAATTATTTAAAATTAAAGTGACTATAAATGTGGTAAACAGTAAAAAAAATAATAATAAAATATATACAAATGATAAACACAAAAACTGCGAAGGTATGATATAACAAAATAAAAAATTAACATTAGAGTTTATATAAATACGTTTACATATCAACATATTTTAGGTATAAAAAAGGTAAAAAAAAAAAAAAATTAATGTCAATTTTAATTTATTTTTTTTCTTTTCCAGTTCTTTAAAAGCGTCTGTCAAAACTGAACTTAACGTTCAGTTCAAAGACTACGAAATATTTCTGTATCATAAAATTTCTTTTTGTCGGTCGTTGTCCTACGTTTTTCAACTTTGTAAAATGTACAATCAGGTTGGTTATGGAGACAGCAAAACAGGTTAGTTAAAAGTTTACATACATACACACTTATACATATCTACACAAACATAAATTCAAAGATACAAATGCACTTTTATGTACACGTTAACAAAAACACATATTCATACATATACTCGTACACATTGACGTATACGTATATATATGAATAAATGCATACATACACATATATACATAAATATATACATATACACACACGTTGTTTATTTATTTTTTTATTTATAATATACATTTATATATATTTCTATTATTTTTAGGTACGTGTGTAAAAATTTCAAACCATTTATTTATTCAAGTTTTATATATGGTTCGAAAGAGCTTTAAATTTGTAATAAAATGGTGAAAAATTTATGAAAAAAGAATCATTACAAAAAAAGTTATGCTCTTTTAAGTAACATTATTTTTTATGAAGCATTGCTTAAGAAAAATGCAACTTACGTATAAAACTCGCGTTCGGCTAACGGCAGCTTTGTAATAGAATCATTGTTAATTTGCGCTTAATTTTGCATAGTAAAATGTGCAAAACGATTAAAAAACGTAATTAAAAAAGTTTTGAATTTAAGTAACAAAATATTTTTAATGATTAAAACGTAATAGTAAAATTTATAACAAAATTTTATAAAATATGCATAAAAATATATCGCGTTTTTTTGCAATATATATATATATATATATATATATATATATATATATATATATATATATATATATATATATATATATTTATGGTTAAGGGTATATATATTTATTTTATTAAATATGCACCAAGGATAGGATTTCTATAGCGTATGTTTAAATGCATATAGGTGATCTTTAAATACATTAAAAGCCTTAGCGTTTTCGCCTTATTTTTATCGTTACTAATGATTTTCAATGAAAGATATATATATATATATATATATATATATATATATATATATATATATATATATATATATATATATATATATATATATATATATATATATATATATATATATATATATATATATATATATATATATATATATATATATATATATATATATATATATATATATATATATATATATATATATATATATATATATAACATCGGAAATGGCGTGATATTTCAGTAGGGGCCGGAGTACAAAAAAATAATCATAAAACACCATATAGTTCAACTAAAAACCTACAAAAATATATCCATCTAAACAATGGGGGAGAAGGGGACACGTCCACCACGGCTCTCCTTCATTTTCTCTTCAGTAGTCCTTATATCTATCTAACTATATATAAATTCCAAGAAACCGCAACAAATAAAAATAATTTTTTTAAAAACATACTTCTTTAACAAAAAATTTAGAGTATAATAATTATTTTCTTTTTTGCTTAATAATGTTTTTAACAGAATTGTGGCTTTGAAGAAAGCCTAGTTTTTGAAGCAAACAAAACTGTGACATCCATAGCTAGAAAGAATCGATTCTTTAGTACGCAAAGGAAACCACATCCAATGATATCTAAAATAAAGTAAACCCCTAAATTAAAATCGCCATACCTATTTATGATGCTTTATGTCGCGGATAATAAATAAGGATGCCTTATGGCGCGGATAATAAATAAACATATAACTGTTATTATTGCATTAATAAACATAATCAATCTCTAAAAAAATATGAACCGGTTTAATCTTGATATGAAAAAGATCAACATCCATCGAAGCAATCGTGTGGTTTTCATCATGTTGCGTAACCTTGCAATGATAGATAAGATAAAATATATCAGATATATAAAATTAAAAAAAAAAATTAAGGCGAACAATTAACTAATGTATAATAAATTAACATGTAACTGTTATTACTGAATTAATAAATATAATCTTGAGGTCTTTAAGATAAACATCTACAGTAGCAAGCTGCCATCATAGTTAAAACCTTGCAATAAAAGAAATTATATTAGATATTTAGCACAATAACTGAAAAACCCATTATAAATTAGAGAAGATAAGAATGATTTCCTAACTTAAAAAAAAACTCAAAATCACTTAACTCCTGATACACAACACATTTTCCATTACCAAACAGAAAATTCGATAGAAGTAGACCCTTCAATACTTTTTAACCTGAAATATAATAGATTTGATTATAAGTTATAATGAAAAGAAAGTTATGTGTTAGCGTAACTATCTGGTAATGGCATATGCCATTTGCCTAGAGTGTACTGATTTATTGTAACTAAACACTTACATCTCTCAATCCATGCAAGCAAAAGTCTGTCTTTCTGGGTAGAAACAATGTATAGCCATCATTATGATTAACATTAATTGTCATGAGCCAGGCAATTTGCTTATGTCAAATAGTAAATGAGCTTTGGTTTCCCATAGCTCGTTGCAACCAGGTCAACCCTGGTTGTTGGGTATCGGTAACTAACCGACTACCTAAAATTACATTTCTATATACATATATGTATATACATATATGTATACATAAAAAGAAATTAAATAATAATAAATCTTTTCATTATCTTAAAAAAAGGGGAGGGTAGAGAATATGATATACATTAGGCACTGTAAAATTTATTATAAAAAACAAAGATTAACCTACTATCTGTAAATAATATCTGTTAATGCAAGTTTATAAGACATACTATTATTTAAAATAACATATACCTTATTACACATTTCTATTATGTTATCACCATATCACCACTTATTATGTCTGCAGAAAGTTGATATTTGCTCACATCATACTCAACACCATCATCATCTTCATTCTCTTTTGGTTTCCAATAAGAAACTATATATACATCACTTTTTTTCTTTTTAATGCCAACAATTCTGCCGTAATATACATCCTGGGTGTTAGTGGCATTATCGAACCACATGTGGCAAATACTTCTTCCAATAGAAGCTCCAATAAGAATTTCTTCAATATCTGAGGCCTCATTATTTTCTAGGTCAGGAAACATTTCTTTTACTTGATCAGGCATGCAATTTTTTAATATTTTTTCTACATTTCTGCGTTCTTTGTTTTCTTTTTTCTGAATTTTATCTGCTATTCGTTTTATCAATTCTAACTTCAGGTCATTATGACATTGCATATTTGTAAACCGCTTTTTTCTGGCATTAGAGATAGCCCATAATATCAACTTGTTTTGAATATCATTTGGCTTTTTGCATAGCAGAGCAGTTGTTTTATTTTTGCAAGCACGAAGTTTTGAAGAAAGAAAACAAAGAGTGGCATTTGGAGCTTTGTGCTTTGCAGCGCTAAACATACCCATAAGTTCTTCTGAATCAATGTTGTGAAGCCTAGCTGACTTAGTCTGGTCTTTAAGGTGATCATTAGAACTCATTTCAAATTGCCGCTTATACTGCCTGTCAATGACGCTAATAACTGCATTAAGGCAGTCAGCTAATGCTTTACTCATTTCATCAGTTACTGGGCAAAAGCTGATTATTGAATCAAAAACTACATCTTCAATATCATTACCAAAGAAATCAGTTTTTCGTTTAAGTAGAGATAAAGGATTCTTGCTGCTCTCAATAAGAGTGTTCCGAACATCTTTTACTACCTGAATGCCAGATATGTAGTCAAGTCCCGTACCTGGTGCAATATAAAATTTTGTCATCCAAGGACCAGAAAGTAGCTTTCCAATTAAAGCTAAAACACACAACTCACGGATACCTAAGGTGAAAAAGTTAATTAGTAACAAAGAATAATCTTTGTTTATAATAGTCTTTACTCCCCGTTAATCTTGCAAGTGTCTATTTGTAATTTGTATTTGTAACTATATTTGTAGTTAATTCTATAGCCTATAATATTGTGTAGCACTTTATCAAATGAACTGAACAGGTATAAAAAAGAAAAAAGATACCTGTTTCAGATGTAAAGTCTTGAAATAAACTATTTCGCAGACCTCCGCATAACGCCAAGCCAGAACACAGAAATATCTTCAATATGGCATAATGATGGATCAAAATACCACATGTGTGAAAAAGCATATGTAGTCTGTTGCCTCTATAGCGCGGTAGCAATCCTCTGGGCAACTCGTGTTGGTCCAAAAAGGTTACAAAACCTTTTGGATCACCTATGAATATCATAAAAAAGCTCATTTTGGCAATTGCAAGAAGAATGTGAAATAAAAACATGCACTAGTTATAATATCTTATTTTAACTCGAAATTTTATTCAGAAAACTAAATATATTTAAGTAAAAGAATGGTTTAGATTAGTTAGAGTACCTTTTGCATCCTTATAGCGAAGTTTGTTCAGCTGTATAACAATGTTTGCTGCAATGCAGTCTCTTCCAAAAAGTTTCCCTTTTGAAGTCTCTAATGCTTTAAGTGAAGACTTACAAGAGCTGGTCATTGTGTCTAAGGGGTGAAGGTGACAGTTTAGTTCATTTAATGATTTCTGCCAAACAAGGTTTAACTTTGCGATTGTTGCATGGTTTGTTGCAACTCTGTCACTCATTGTATTTGTTATGTTCCCAATAATAGTGCTTCTTACGTCAGTATATTTGAGCTGATAGAAATCACTATATAACTTAGCGAGATTATCAATAGACTTTGTAATATGACTCTGATAGTCATAAGCTGTACCGCCAGGAAGTTGATCAATAGCTACAACCATACATACTGATTCTGTTGTCAAGTGCACAGCATTTACATGAACACCCTCCTGGGTTGTTGCATCAAAGCCAAGTGTCAGATCCTTTGTTGTAAATGCTATCTCAGCAGCCTGTAAGTCTGAAAGCACACCAAGCTCACGCATCATTTGTTCTACAGTTGTACGATGTGGAATTTGACTAAATCGATAGCCAGTATGTTCCCCAATTTTACGGAGCAGAGATGGCACACTTTGTGTAGGAACTTGGCACACAAGCATGTCATATATAAGTCTCCTAATATCTGCTGAGTAGCATTTTTCATTTTTGGTGTTTTGTGTTACTTGCTGAATTTCCTCCAACTCTTCCTGTAAATTCAGAATGTCATTTTGCAGTACAAGAATTGCAGCATTTTTTTCAGCAAGTTGATGGCTTAACATTGCTTTTTGATAAGAAAATTTTCTTTGCGTGGATGTCAACTGTTGTTTCAAACAAAAAATATGATTTTGAAGTTTTTTTAACTGTAAATTTAAAAACTTTTCTTTTAATTTTTTTCTAAGTTGAGAAATTAACTTTTCCTTACGAGTAATAACTTGATTTAGATATTTAAATCTGTATGCTCTAACCTTTGTCTTATCTTTTAAACCTTTAATATCCTCTTTATGCTTTCTCTTCTTAATTGCCATTTCGTTTGCCAAAATGGTTAATCTCTTTCTCATAACCTTTTTTCTGGGACTCAACTGGTCAGCTCTCAAACTGGATAGTGGTTCATGAGAAGAGGTTTTTAAAGTAGGACGAGATAAAGGAGATAAGTGATCACTATTTGATACAGATGAAACACTGATTTGTTGAGAAGAAAATGAAGAACATGTAGGAAAGTCAATTGAGGTTGCATTCGATTGCGATGTTTGTGCCACAGCAGATGTTGTTATTTGGTATGCAAAGAGCATGTTGCAGATGTCAACAAATGGTTTCGAATTTCGTGAAAAATGGTTTACAAAGACTTTCGATGTTCTAACTAGTTGCTGAATCTGACTTATACAAATTTTGATGTTAAAATACTTACCGATTAGTTCTACAGTTACTTTATATGAATCGTTGTTAGTTGCAAATATATGCAGTACATGTCCATTTCTACAGCCAATATTTAAATGAGCTGGTATTGGAAAATTACAAGCTAAATTAGTTTTAGCTTTACCATAAAAAAGATTTGTTTTCTTGTGAGGTCCCATGATGCACTAAATTAAATTCAACACTCATAATACTACTATTTAATTGGGTCAGCTATTAATCATAATTAAATAATTTAAAAAATAGCCATTAATCTATAAAAATTTTTTTAAATATACGTATAATTTTTATATATCATATATAGCTTAAGGTGGCTATATGGTAAATTATGGGTATGGAAAAAGCTGAGAAAATGCTGTTTTATGTTTTTAATGAATTTTATGCAGAATCATCGTAAAATAGTGTTATACAATTTTAATTTTAGCAATTTAAATTTTATTTGGCAGAATTTTGCCTTTGCACTAATTTTGGTGGGTGAAAAGAGTTAGTTATCAAAAAAAAAATTAATATATAACCACCTTAATACTTGTTAGTTTTTGTGTACATCATTTAACAATTTTAAAAAGAGAAAACCCAAATACCCTTAGTAGTAAAAGGCTATTAAAAATAAAGTTTGTATAACAGTTCTAATAAAATATATCATTATAATGAATAAAAAAATCAAAAATACTGAATTCTCCACTGTCAAAAACCGCCCCTCCCCCTAACACTATGTAACGGAAGTGGAAATACATACCTCCACTGCGCGGAACAATAGGGCATGTGGTCATGAATATTTTTTGATGAAATTTGGCAGGCACATAGAAAATAGATGTATACAGTTGCCTTAAAAATTTTAAATATGTACCAACATGCCTTCAATATTAACGCACCTCCGTAACAGAAACAAAATTTTAAAAACGAATGAAAACCACTGGTAACTGTAAAAAAAACTACAGAATTTATAACAAAAAGCAACAGTAACAATAGCAGAAACAGTTTTATCAAGTGTAACAGTAACAGTAACACTAAAAGAGGTGGAAATGGTACCTCCACTGGGTCGAAAAATACGGTATTTGGTCATGAATATTTTTTAATGAAATTTGGCAGGCACATAGAAAATAGATCTATACAGTTGACTGGAAAATTTCAAATGTGTACCAACATGCCTTCGATATCAATGCAGTGCCAGAACAGGAACGAAATTTTAAATAGCAATAAAAAAACTGAAAAATTTATTACACGTAAAAAAAAACCATAATTTATTCAAGATAAAACATTCTACTTTTTTAATAAAGTCTAAGCTGATATAAAATTCTAAAAAAAAGACAAATAAATACATCTTTACCACACCGACTTCGAGCACGCTGTGAAAAAAAAGGTCACAAATTTTTACTTTGAAATCGGTGCCGTAAAAAGCCAGATACGCACGTACCTATTATTTTATTATTATCATTATTTTATTTTATTTTTTTATTTTTTTTTGTTTTACGACCTTAATATAAATTACAATAAAAGCATGATATACGTTTTAAAAAAGAGTGTTTAGAATTTGTAATGAAAGAAAAACAAAAAGTTTTATGAAATCTAAATATTTGCATTACAGGCTGGTATAAAACTCGCTTTAAAAAATGTTTATTTTTATAGGCTGAAATTTAAACTCAAAAAACTCAGTTTAAAATTAAAATTAGTGCAAACTAAATTTTATTTTTACTTGAATTCTCTAGTGTAACAATAATTACTTGATGTTTTTTTAATTGTTAAGTTTACAAAGTACATAGAGTTTTGTTTACGAAACCTTTTCAAAATATATAAAATTGTTATAGTGTAACATAAAACTTTATTCAAAAATTTTTTTCAAAACTAATATAATTTATATTTATATAAAAACTTTTTTTAAATTCAATAATAACGCACTGCATTTAAAAAAAAATAAAAAAGTTAAAACTTTTTACTTAATAAATGATATTAATTTTATTTTAATTGAAATAATAACTATTTATAATACATCTAACCCATGGCGCTCTATACTGAAGGCCTATTCATCGCGCAACCGTAAGCCGTGATTAAGGGCCTATTATTTTTACGGATTATCAACAACTCTGCTATAAAATTATATTTTGGAGTCAAAATATGACTCATAATGAGTTTAATTAGTTTATTTAGAAATATTTATATAAAAATGTAATTAAAAGTTAAAATTTCATATAAAAAAAAAATTAAAACAAAGAAAATATTTGCATATATTTTAACAATAACAGATACAAATCATTCTTTTCTAAACAAATTTATGATAACTTTAAAACTTTTAATGCAGGTTCTTTATTAGATCTTGGTGTAATTTGTGCACAAAAATTGTTTAAAAATATATTAGCAAGTGTGTTACAATGTTTTTGATTAACTTCAAAATAGTAAAATTCAGAAACTAGCAAAAAGATGTCACTTAAGGACTTACGACAAACTTTATCTTTTATCGAATGGAATAAGACAAAGCAAAAAAAAACCCATTGGCAAACATTGTCTGGTGGAACTTTAAGACCACCACGATCTATAGACTTGACGCACTCACCAAACTTTTCATAATAAAGTAATGTTTGATTGAACAAAGTGTTTTCATTATATTCATTTCTACATACATAACCAGCAATATAAATCAAAGACATTTTGGTAGTATCAGAAATTGATGACTATAGTTTTTCTAAATTGTCAAATGTTTCACTACCTGCTTCACATAAAACATATGAACAAGAAGCACACTCATGACCTGAACTAAAATCAAAAGAATCTATGTCAATATTTAAGGATAACAACAGTGATGTGTGATTTATATGCAATTTTTCTATAACTTGTTGAACATTTATAAAGTAGGCACCTCCGCAACCTTGTCTCAATTTCCAAAATTCTTTTTCTAAGTGGTCACTTGTAAACATACCAAGAAGAACATAATCATGACTTGTTGCTAATAAATATTTACATAGCTCGACAATACCATAGCAAGTATGGTGAATTGATTTTGCAGTGTCATTAGATAACTGCTTCACTCTTTTGCCATTTTTACAACACATTTCAAGAGCCATATCACTAAACTGAATTAGAGTATTAAGACGGCAATCATCAGGACTACAAATAGGTGCTTCTAGTGGATCATAGTGTCTAACATCAGCTCCAAGACCTTTCACATTCAAAATTTTCCACCAGGTTATAACTTTATTTATAAATATCGCAGTATCCTTAGAATTTGAAATTATTTGAGAATAGGTCAGCAAGGCATGATATGTCTTATCTGAAAAAACTTTAAGGCATGTAGATACATTTTGCCTTTCAATTGGCTTGGAAGCTATTGCAATTTCATTCAAGTCTGACAATTTGACTAACTTTTCTGATTCAATTTGATATAAGCATTTAAGGTGCTCCGATTTAGCTGTTCTTTGAATACCATTATCACTTTACACTAGCTCCCTAGTTTTTTCTGTAAGCCATAGATTCCTAATGTTTTTTAAAAGATGAACAAAGTCAAACAGTAAATACATCCCATTTTCCGTTTTCCAAGGTTTTTCTGGAATAGTATGATATAATTTAAAAAATGCTTGGTTTACACGATTACCATCACAGATAATAACTTTTACATCACCAGATGATGATTTTATAAGTTTTATGCTCGAGTTTATTTGTTCAAACAGAAAATTTGAACTTAATTTTGAAATTGGAATCATCTTGTACAGAAATTTAGGACCACCTTTGAGACATACTATCATAATTCCCAAAACAGTTTTAGCCAATAATGATGGATCATCTAAAGATTTACCAAACAATGTTCCACCATGGTAAAGCATCATTTTTTGACATAAACTTCATCATGAATTATACAAATTTTTTGTTTTTCTTCAATGTTTTTGAAAACTGAGTCTAAGAAACTAGCATCATCAATTTTGCAAACTTTTGATGTTATGCGTGTCAAAGTACTAACTGATGGCAATTGAAAATCGTTTCTTAGTTTATTGTATAAAGCACGAGATGTTGAAAAATATTCAAAACTACGTATAATTGTATCTGATTCATATATATTTTTTCCAATAAGTTTTGCAGACATAACTGATATTTGTTGCTGAATAATGTTTTTCTTATGATCTATTTCCATGACATTTAAAAAATGTAGTATTTCCTCGATTATATATAGGATATTATACGATTTTTTATACAAACTTTTTATAAAACATTTTATTCCACAATGAAATGTTTCAAAATGTAAATTCTCAAAAATTTTAATCAGAAATAAAGGAATACCATCATAAAACGTAATAGATTGAACATTAATTGTTTTTTCAATCATATATGCTATTACTGAAACTGAAAAAACCCTAAGATTATTTAATAAAACATTTTTAAAATCAATATATGTTGCTGTATTAGCCAATAAAAAAGTGCTAAGTTCATCAGTTCCAACATTTCTAACAATGCTTAAAGATTTCAATGTTGTGCGATGACATGGTAATGGAGTAGGTATTTGACTTGAAGGTATTCCTGAACATACAGATGGTAACATTTTCGGTCTTTGTCTTCCTTGAACAGTAACTTTTTCAAAAACTGTTGGCCAATGTAATTGGCAAATAACAGTTTCATCTGAAACTAAAAGAATAGAACTTGGAATACTTTTTATCCAAATATTTCTTTGTTCTTTGTCTTTAGGAAAACGATAAACTGGTATTTTTTCAAAGCTTTTATTATTTTTGGTACTTTGGTAATTAGTTTTGCAGCCATATACACAACACTTTTTTGGCATCTATAAAGTATAATTATTTAAAAGAATATAAAAATATGCGAATCATAACATAAGATTTTCAAACACTTTTTTGTCAAATATAATAGATCACAACCCATATCAGACATAATAAATGTATATATATATATATATATATATATATATATATATATATATATATATATATATATATATATACATATATATATATACATATATATATATATATATATTATATATATACATATATATATGTATATATATATATTATATATATATATATATATATTATATATAACTGCTAACACTCTAAGGAGTTTACAAGTAAGTAATAATACTAGGTACGTGAGTAAAAAATTTCAAATTGTTTGAATACTATAATGTTATATATCATTAGAAAGAGGATTATTACAGTATTTTAAAGGTGAAAAAATTATCAAAATCGAACAATTGGTTCAAAAGTTATGACGGTTTAAGTAGCGATTTTTTCTATATATGGATTTGTTGAAGAAACTGTGGTCAAAATAATGCTTTTCTTCACTTAAATTGTCATAACTTTGCCAATTCTTATCGAAATACAAATATCTTGGTGTCAAAAGATAGGTGTAAGAGTGGGTTACAACTTTATGTTAAACTCTAACCACCGGGTGTATCGGATGGACAGAGGGGGCACCAAACCACCACCTCGCCCGTATAAAACTGGACACTTTTTTCAGAAATTTTTTTTTTTAAAATTACATAAGCAATATAAATACACAAAAAAGTTATTTTAAATTTATAGTAAACCACCAAAATAAACGAGAGGTGAATGTTAGCAATAGAGGTGGGTGTGGTGGCGATTGGTGTATCACACCCTAGGATCAAAAACGACTTGATTTTATAAATATTTATATCTTTACTATAATGAGTAAAATTAGTACACAATATAAAATTATGTTATACAATCTTACGTATAAAAGTGGTGTTTCTATTACAAAGGGGCGTATGCCCACCACCTGCCTACCCCCCCCCCCCCCACCTCTCCACCCAACCTAAAAAAAAAAAAAATTTTTTCAAAATTTGAACAATAAATTTAAAAAACAAATTAAAAAATTGGAAATAAATTAAAAAATAAATTCATACCAGACAACCACCAAATATGGGAGGTTAATGTAAAACTCACAGTAGATATGTTGATGATGTTTTAGTACTATAATATCAAAAAATGTTTCAATTCTTGAAATATCTGTTTGAATATTTAAAGTACAACAACAAAGAAGTAAAAAACATATTCCACTAGATTAAAAGATACATTAGTGGTGCATCCATGGTCATAAGAGAGTGGAGTTTAAAAGAGGGCGTATCCAAATATGTCATAAGAAAGAGGCATTCTAATGCCCTTTCCACTTCTTACCAAAAATTATTATTTAATTGGATATATATTACAAAAAAAATTATACAACTACTAATGTGGGGCTATAAGTCAATTGGCTGTAAAAAACATGTCATCTTTCTAACCAAGTATAGCAAAAACCTATAATAAAGTCTTTCATGTGATTATTACATTAACAGAAGTAAGGACCATACAGTATAGTTAACGAGATTAGCCATTTTGTTTGGTTAACAAACAAATTTTCTGTTTCAAAATAAAAAATAAATAAAATATTAAAAAATAATAATAATAATATAAAACCGTTTTAAAGAAAATACAATATATTTTTGTCTTGGCTTTTAGTGAATGATTAAAATAATTAATTCCAAAAATGAAACTGTTTTAACCATTTTTAACGATAGACACCACGTGAAGGTAAGCCGTCTATCAAAAAATTTAACAAGTCACAACACTTGCTGTATTATTTAGGCAAGTCACAACACTTGCTATATAATTTATACAAGTCACAACACTTGCTGTATTATTTATGCAAGTCACAACATTTGCAATACATTTTTGGCAAGTCACAACACTTGCAGTGTTATTAAATTAATTAAATTGTAACTCACCGGAAACAACATCAGCAGCAAGCTGGATCTTTTTCATGCAATAGTCAACAGCTTCATTATCAGTTTCATCATCTTTCCAGTAAGAAATGGTGTAAATGAAGTCATTTTTTCTTTTATTAACTTTTTTTACTCTGCCGCGATATAAAACACTTTTGCATGTCTTTGGATCGTACCATTCATGTTCTAGTTTCTTCCCAACAATTCTATCTGACATGACATCTTCTAAATCAAATAGTTGGTCATTGGATAAGTGCTTATATGAATTAATAATCTCTTCAAAATTTAATTTAGATAGGTCACGCTCTAACTTTCTTTTTTCTTTTTCATCCATTTTTTGGCGCTTGATTTTTTGTCTTTTGCAAATCTCATCTCCTACTTTGCATCGATAGAGTCGATTTGTAAATCTGTTTTTACGTGCAACATTAATCGACCATTTAACAATCTTTTCTCTTAAACTTAAATCTAGAGTGTCTAGATAGTCGACAGTCCTATTCTTTTTTGATCTAAGAACTGTATTTGATAAAGAACTGTATTTGATAACTAATAGTAAATGACTAAATACTAAATTAATTCATGTAATAGGGATATAACTGACTGATCCTCTGTAAAGCAAGTTCATCTAAACAAATTAAATTAACTTTATTTTTACAAAGTAATATAAAAATTTGCATATAGTAAGTCATTTGTATATATATATATATATATATATATATATATATATATATATATATATATATATATATATATATATATATATATATATATATATATATATATATATATATATATATATATATATATATATATATATATATATATATATATGTAAATGTACTCTTCCTGATGATCCAGCAATGGTGAAACTTCAAGTCGAAGATAAAAGTTAGATAAGTGTTTTTTACTAATTTATATATATATATATATATATATATATATATATATATATATATATATATATATATATATATAATAAAAATAACTACCGAGCTATTGAAAAAAGAAAGTAACTAACTGATGTTGTTGGCTGACGCCATTTCACAACTTAGAGCATCTAAAACAGCGAAAGAAATATTTAAGTTATACATAAAGGTTTAGATAGTGGCCAAATAATAATTTAAAATTAATTTAATAAATTTATGTAAAAATAACTTATTTATTAGTTATAAATTATAATCTAAAGGCTTTCCTTGTTAAATAAAGACAACGTTCAAACTTCAAATTAGATATGATTCATAACTAATTTGATTCATATATAAACTATATTATGAATATGATACAAAATACTATGTGAAACCTTTATTTTCTTTCTCCATTTTGTTTCTAAATAAAATATAAAATTTAAGTCTTATTTTATTATTTACTAAAAATCCTTTTAATAAAACAATTTTGTTTAAATTTACATATTTTTAAATCATATTTTCACTATAAAGTATCTAGGTTTATAATATCAATTTATGAAATAAGTTAAATATTGCTAATAATATTATTAATATGAATGTTATATATAAAAAAAATATATATATACAAATAATCAACGGACCCCTCTGTCTCCCGCGCTAACAACAGGGAAAATGTAAATTAGGTAACAAAAGTGCAGCAAGAAATAGGGTGACTGCTACATAATATTTTTCAACGAAATTTGGCAGGTGCATAGATAATTGAATAACTTAAAAATAAAAATTGAATAGATAAAATATAGACTATATCCTGGACATTAATTTCACCACAGAAGTACAACTAAAACTTTGACATCAATAAACTCGGTAATATATCAATTGAGTATAATTAAAACCAAATTAATAATAAGCTTCAACTATTCTTCTTTCTAAAAATACTCTATGTTGATAACGAATACTAAAAAGTTATTTCAGAAAGCCTTCCTCAAGCACGCTAACTTTGAAGAGACTGCGAAAATCGTGGCACAAAATTTTAGCACAAAATTCGGTTCCGTAAAACGCAATTGTCACGTACCTAATAATACAGTGCTTTAAAATTTTTTACAAAAATTTATAATTTAAAAAACATTAATAATACAAAGTTATTGGAAATATAAAAGAATAAACAAGATTAAGTTGAAAAAGTTAAAAATTCTCTAGCAAGTTTTTCAATGTGAGCTCTTCACCTTCGCAATTTTTAGAATATTAAAATAGGCCCCCAGTCACGGCTTACGGTTGCGCGATGAATAGGCCTTCAGTATAGATCGCCTTGATCTAACCGTATTTATTTATAATATCTCTAACCGTACGTCTATTTTTAGGTATTCAGTCTTTTTCAGAAAATTTAGTTTCTCGCGAGAAATTACTTCGTGAAATTCAAAATTATTTTTTACAAGACGCAAACAAGTCAACTTTAGTATTATATGGAATGTCGGGTGTTGGAAAGACACATATTGCCAGAAAATATTGTGAAATATCTTTTAACTTCTATAAGAACATTGTTTGGATTGACGCAGCATTTGGAATGTTACAAACTTCAATGCGAAACCAATGTCAAATATTAGGATTCGAGGTTCATGATTCAAAAGGAGATTATTTTAATATAAAAGTGATTGTTGAAAAAATTCACAACTATTATAAAAATGAAAAGACTTTGTATATTTTTGACAGTGTCGACGACGAAAGTGTTAAAAATTTGTCAATGTACATTTCAAGAAAACCAAATTCATTCACGTTGATTACCTCCCAATGGAGAACGTGGTCGAATAATGTAAATAAAATGCTAGTTAATGTTTTTTCTTCTGATGAAGCATTCGCTTATGTAAAAAATAATGTTAAAGAAAACAGCAACGAAAACATAAGAAACTTAATTAAAGAACTTGGTTATCATCCGTTTGCAATTACTCAGGCAATAAAATATATAAATATACATACAATTTCGATAGAAAAATACATAGATCGATATAGATCGAAACCATTAGAAATATTAGACAATAATAACTTTCCAACCGAAGAAGAATCAAAGTCTGCAATAAAAGCAATTAACTTAGTTTTAATAAAGTTAGAAAAAACTAAACCTTTTCTATTTAAATTATTAAACTGTTTATCTCATTGCGACGGTCAAAACATCAGTAAACAGTTTATAACACAAATCTCAAATCAAATGAAAACAAGCGATGAATCTTTAATAGATGAAGTTATTGGATTACTAATGAGTTATTCTTTACTAAACTGTTTTGATGATAAAAAATATAAAATACACGAACTGACACAGTTAACATGTAAATGTTTTCAAAAGAGAAATTCTAGTACAAATACATATCTTGATTTAATCGAAAATTGTGTTAAAGTTGAATTGAATGAAGTAAAAGATCACATGGATTATGGAAATCATTTTGTTTTTCATTTTATCTATATGTTTCGTACTAACGGAAAAAGATTTTCGGAAACCTTCCATCATATGACGAATTCTATTAAAAAATTATTAGTATGTAAAGGTTTATTTGAAGAAGCAATCGAAATATTAAAAGCTGTTCAAAATTTTAATACAGAAACTTATGGTGAAAATAATGAAATAACGCTTGATACAAAAGATAATATCGCAAGCTGTTTGGACGATATGGGAAAATATAACGAAGCTTTAAAAATTTATTATTCTGTTGATAAAATACAAACTGAAACTTTAGGTATCAACCATCCGTCTACAATGACAACAAAACATAATATCGCATTCTGTTTGAACAATATGGGAAAATATAACGAAGCTTTAGAAATTTATTATTCTGTTGATAAAATACAAACTGAAATTTTAGGTATCAACCATCCGTCTACAATGACAACAAAAAATAACATCGCACGCTGTTTGGACAATATGGGAAAATATAACGAAGCTTTAGAAATTTATTATTCTGTTGATAAAATACTAACTGAAATCTTAGGTATCAACCATCCGTCTACTATGACAACAAAACATAATATCGCACTCTGTTTGAACAATATGGGAAAATATAACGAAGCTTTAGAAATTTACTATTCTTTTGATAAAATAAAAACTGAAACTTTAGGTATCAACCATCCGTCTACAATGACAACAAAAAATAATATTGCACTCTGTTTGAACAATATGGGTAAATATAACGAAGCTTTAGAAATTTATTATTCTGTTGATAAAATACTAACTGAAATTTTAGGTATCAACCATCCGTCAACAATGACAACAAAACATAATATCGCAATCTGTTTGAACAATATGGGAAAATATAACGAAGCTTTAGAAATTTATTATTCTGTTGATAAAATACTAACTGAAATCTTAGGTATCAACCATCCGTCTACTATGACAACAAAACATAATATCGCACTCTGTTTGAACAATATGGGAAAATATAACGAAGCTTTAGAAATTTACTATTCTTTTGATAAAATAAAAACTGAAACTTTAGGTATCAACCATCCGTCTACAATGACAACAAAAAATAATATTGCACTCTGTTTGAACAATATGGGTAAATATAACGAAGCTTTAGAAATTTATTATTCTGTTGATAAAATACTAACTGAAATTTTAGGTATCAACCATCCGTCAACAATGACAACAAAACATAATATCGCAATCTGTTTGAACAATATGGGAAAATATAACGAAGCTTTAGAAATTTATTATTCTTTTGATAAAATACAAACTAAAATTTTAGGTATCAACCATCCGTCTACAATGACAACAAAAAATAATATCGCACGCTGTTTGGACAATATGGGAAAATATAACGAAGCTTTAGAAATTTATTATTCTGTTGATAAAATACAAACTGAAATTTTAGGTATCAACCATCCGTCTACAATGACAACAAACCATAATATCGCAATCTGTTTGAACATGATGGGAAAATATAACGAAGCTTTAGAAATTTATTATTCTGTTGATAAAATACAAACTGAATTTTTAGGTATCAACCATCTGTCTACAATGACAACAAAAAATAATATTGCACTCTGTTTGAACAATATGGGAAAATATAACAAAGCTTTAGAAATTTATTATTCTGTTGATAAAATACGAACTGAAATTTTAGGTATCAACCATCCGTCTACAATGGCAACAAAACATAATATCGCACTCTGTTTGAACAATATGGGAAAATATAACGAAGCTTTAGAAATTTATTATTCTTTTGATAAAATAGAAACTGAAGTTTTAGGTATCAACCATCCGTCTACAATGACAACAAAAAATAATATTGCACTCTGTTTGAACAATATGGGAAAATATAATGAAGCTTTAGAAATTTATTATTCTGTTGATAAAATACGAACTGAAGTTTTAGGTATCAACCATCCGTCTACAATGACAACAAAACATAATATCGCACTCTGTTTGAACAATATGGGAAAATATAACGAAGCTTTAGAAATTTATTATTCTGTTGATAAAATAGAAACTGAAGTTTTAGGTATCAACCATCCGTCTTCAATGACAACAAAACATAATATTGCACTCTGTTTGAATAATTTAGAAAAAAAGGAAAGGAGTTGTTTAATTGTTTGATTATTAGATTAGTTTTAATATATATAAAGTTTATCTGTTGATAAAATATAATTGATAAAAGTTTTTCTTTAAAAGTTAGAGAACTCCGTATTTAACTTTTATTAAGAAAATCTTAATTTTGAATAAATTTTTTAATAAGAAAAAAAAGTTTGTTTATTATATTATTTATAAAATAAAAAAGATGAAACTATGTTATGGTTTAAACTTATGTTTAACTAAAACATGTGAATAAAACTAACTTATGTTATTAAGTATAAAATTATTTGAAAGCAAAAATTTTGTTATTGCGATATATATATATATATATATATATATATATATATATATATATATATATATATATATATATATATATATATATTTATAGTAAACCAATTAATTCGATTCCCTCAGGAATTATGGCATGATATATTAAGAAAACGTTATTTGATATAATATTTAACTACCACGATAATAATTTACTATATGTTTGTGAAGTCGATTTGATTCTTTTGTTCTTATTAAATTAAATTAGAAAAAATAATTGTTAAAATATTGCTTCTAATTTATTTAAAAAAAAATAAAAATATTTAATATTTAGTGATCTAAATTGGTTGATTACACAGATAAAAAAATTCACGACAAAGCGTAAAGAGTCTTTTTAAATGGCTGTTTTTGTTTTAATAAAAATAATATTTTAGTGACATTTTTTATCTTTTTTTATTAATTTTAAATAAGTGTTGTAATAAAAAAAATACGAATGAACGAGAATTTTGTGAACTTTTTAAAAGAACGCAGAGATTCAATTAAGATCGTACGCGGTTAGTACGGATCCTGATATTGCCAACAAAGCTGACCTAAGAACATTATATGGGATAAAGGAGTACACATTAACGTACCCTGTTATGCAAAATTTGAAATCTAATTTTTTGTTCAAGTTAAGTTTTCGAGTAAATTTTGACTTTATAAAAACGAGTAAAATGAGTTTATGTGATAATAAAAACACATGTATAATGTGAGCTACAATGGCGTAACTAGGAGAGCACAACCTCGCAAGGCGGGTGGGCCCCGCGTAGATTTTTCACGTATTCTTAAATGAAAAGCAGATTATTTTTCCATAATAGAAACTCTATTATAGATTTTAATTTTAATTGAAATTCTGTTATAGATTTAGTTTCAACAGAAGTTCTATTGGAGAATTAAATTTCAATAGAAATTCTATTACAGAATTTAATTTCGATAGCAAATCCATTATTGAATTTATATTGAATATTAGTGAACATTAGTGATTATTAACGAAATACCGCTGATATAATTTAGTATTTTAGTATTTTTCGATAAAGTTATGTGATTTTGAAGTGGTAAATTAAGTATAATATATTAAATATTATTATATTTAAATGATAATAGCTTTTCTTTTTATATGCATTCATGCAAAGCAGTAAAAATCACATAATTATAATTTTCATTACAATAACTTGAGTTATCAAAATGTTTAGCTGATAGGTAATAAACTAGTTTTATTTATAATATTGGTAATATTTTTTAACTGCTTGTTAAAAGAATTTTGCAATTTTATTTTTGCGATTTAAAATTTCTGCTATAAATTAATTACTGAGATCTTGAATTTTTAAATTAAAAAATGTATATAAACGCGATAAAGGTAGAACCACGTTTTTGTGTTGAGTACGCACTAGGTTTTATATGAGTGGAGCCAGAAAAAGGAAATTAAAAAAGGAGGCTGATTATAGATTACGTAAAAACAATAAAAAGATATCCTTATTTTTTTCATCAGTAGAACAGAAACCTAGTGAAGTTGTTGCAGATAAAAATATCAATGTCATTACTAGTACTTCTCAAGCAAACCAACAAGAAGAAATGTTATATTTTTCAATAAACTTAAAACACAATGAAATTTTGAAAGATCATAACAAAATCTCATTATAAAAGTAATACAGATATTTTCGCAAATCCTAACAATCTTACCACTGCAATGCAAGTTGAAGAAACAAATCCAGAACCGAATATATATCAGGAATTAAATACTTTAACAACAGATATGGGATATTTTAAAGAAAGATTTCTTGATGATAGCACAAAAAGATTTATTATTTCCTCTGAAAGATGTAAACCACAAGGGCCATTTAAAAATAATCCTTTACAAAATTTTAGACAATTTTCCACAAATTATTATTATTGTACAAATAAATTTGGTGAAGCTCAGCGATTTTGGCTCAGTTATTCCAAAATTCCCGACTCAGCATATTGTAAACCATGTTGGTTATTTTCAAGTGATAAAAATAACCAATGGCGTTAGGGAGTTTAAGACTGGAAAGGGCTAAGTAAAAAAAATAAAAAGTCATGCTAATAGCTTAAAACATATTGAAGCATGCCAAGTATACGATCATTGGAAACAAAACAGGACACTTAATGAGGATACAGACACATACATTAATTCGCCATAAAGCTTTATTTCGGAAGATGGTATTAGAAAGAATATTTAACATCACTTTAATGTTAACAAAAAACTCACTTGCATTTGGAGGTCATAGTGAAGTGTTGGCAGATGAAATTTACAATGGCAATTTTTTGTTTCATGTTTATTTGTTGTCAAAGTACGACGATATAATGAAACAAGTACTCAATAAGCCTAAAGGCACTATAAAATATCTTAGTCCAGCTATCCAAAATGAAGTGATTCAATGTTTAAGCAAAAATATAGAAAAATCATTATTATTGGAAATAAATGAATCTTTTTTTCTAATATAGTTGACACAACTCAAGGCGTTTAAGTTTAGTTTTTTGATACGTTCACATAATTCGCAAACAGGACACTCAATCTTGTCAAACAGAGATTAAAGTAATATTTTTGGGTTTTTATAAAATAAAGGATCATTCGGCAGTAGATTTAACCAATCAATTTTTATTGTTGCTTAAAAATAAAGGAATAGATTTAAAAATGTCCCGTTGTCAAGGATATGACATAGCTAATGTGATGAGCGGCATTTATAACGGAGTTCAGAAAAAAAAAAAATAATATTTAGCCATCTGCACAATATGTTCATTGTGCGAGTCGCAGTTCAAACCTGGTTATAAATGACGCTGTTTCTGGTTGTAGATAAGTAAACAATTTTTTTTATAATTTTGCAAAAAATTTACTCCTTTGTTGGCAACAGTATTAAAAGATGGGATTTGTTATCAAATTAAAGCGGGGAGTCGGAAGTAACATTAAAAAAATTAAATCCAACAAGATGGTCTTCAAGAATTAATTTTTTATTAGCTATAAAGTTACGCTTTTTAGATGCAGTTAAAACTTTAACGGAAATTTTTTAAAAATATTCGAAAAGAGTAGAACAAACTAAAGCGCTAAAATTAAGGGACAAAATATCAAACTTTGAGTTTTTATTTGCGTCATTATGTATCACATATTAACGAATGTAAATTATGCTTCAAAAAACTTACAAAAAAAGTACATAGATCTATACGACGCGGCCGCGTTATTTGGTACTCTGAATTTCAAGTGAAAAGATTTTAGATCAAATTAAGATTTATTTAAATTTAGAGGCTGTTACTATTTGCAGTAAGTGAAAATGAAACCGACAAGGTAAAAGGGAATCCAAATATGCGACACATTTTGATGATTTAAGTGGAAAGGATTTAAACGATTGCGCTGAAAAAAGTTTTCAAATTAATGTTTTTTAGATATTGTTAACATGCAAATAAGTGATAGATTTACTGGAATGGAAAAACTTTCAAATCTTTTTAATTTTTTGCAAGCTCAAAATTTAATAAAATTGTCTGATGATGATCTAATTAAATCAGCTAAATTATTGCAACAAAGTTACCCAGACGAATTGACAAGACATTTTCCAACCCAATTAATTAATACAATCATTTTTATTAAAAATGACATTACAGAAACAACTACATTAAAAGATTTAGCTGACATACTGCTGGTCAAATACAGTTTTATGGGTTGCGATTTTTCAAATGTAAACACAGCAATATTGCTATCGATGACAATACCTGTGACAGTTGCAAATGCAGAAAGATCTTTCAGCAAATTTAAGATTATCAAATCATAAGAAATAGCATGTTTTTCAAATTAAAGATTATCAAATCAATTAAGAAATAGCATGTCTCAGGAGCGTCTCAAACAATTTTGGCAATAGAGAACGAATAAGCACAAACATTAGAATTAGATAAATTAATTGAGGAATTTGCGAATAAGAAGAAAAGTTTATATTCAAATTAGTTCAACAAATACGAAGTTTCTTAAAATATTCTTCAACTTTTTTTTCTATTCTTGATAGCATTCTAAGAATTACTGTCTTAAGATAGTATAGCTATTATGAAAATAAAAATTCTGCATTAGGCATAAGTGAGGTAAAGTTAGTTTTTGCTATTAAGTCTCTTAAACATAATTTCAATGTTCGTTCTTTTTTATAATAATTTCGAGAAAAGTTTCTAGATTTTTTCTCAAATTTATAAAATAAATATTTTTTATATACTTAATCGTGTTGTATTAACTAAGTATAAAAAGCAAATATTGGATATTTCATTTGTAAATATATTTTGAAAAAATTTAAAGTAGGAGGGCCCCTTTACTTTTTTAGGGGGAGTCCCAAATTAATAGTTACGCGACTGGTTAGCCACTACATATAATTTAATAAAAATTGGTGCAAATGTAGCATACAGCCACACCAAACTCTAGATAAAATCTTTTTTCAGAATTTTTTACTAGTTAAGAATTTATGGCAGTTTGAGTTTATCTTGTGTTAGTTTTTTGCAAAACCTCAAAACTTGGCAGGGTCACTTTTGAGTCAGTTCTCTTTTTATTTCCATTTAATCTTTAGTCAGGTAATTTTCAGCTTAAAACATTAAGTTTTATCGTAAATACCTATTACTATGATATTTGATCCTAATTATCAAGTTCCATCCCAATTATCGATCCCAATTATCAATTATCAAAAATAAAGCTTACATAAGTGTTTAACTATGTAATATCAACAAATTTTACTACCCGTTTTCAAAATGTAATTGAGAAGATAAAAGTTGTAATTGAGAAAAGTATAAAGAACACTAAGTTCTTTGTATTTTGAATTTCGTAGTCCTAATATACTTTGTAATTTAAGACTGGAAATAATAATATAATATCAATAAAATATAAATAGTCATGAAAAAGGCATTTGAGGTTTAGGTAGTAACTGGAAAAATCCTATTGAGTGTCAATTAAAACTTTCTTTTATTTTTATTTATGAAAAGTTTAATTGAGATTTCAGATGAATAATAAATAAAACACAAATAATTTATTTAAATAAAATTTAAAATTTGAGTTTAAACAATGTCATTAAAAATCATTGCATATTCAGTTGAGCACCAACTTGAACGTCGTATGTTGTACAACACGCGTGCAATCACCTCCCATTATTGTACTTTTTGCCGCAGTAACAATTCTTTCTAAATAATGCATTCGTGTTTCCATAATCCCAGCAACGAATAAAAGTGGGATGCGAATAACATTTTTAACGTTTATTTTTCTTTTGGACCAGATAACTTCCACTGGGTTTTACATTGGGCGGTAGGGTCCTAATAGTACAACTGAGCCGGTGAATTTTCAAACACCCTTTCCAAACGAGCTTCAAATGGTGCATTGTCTGTTACGACGACCAAATCCTCTAAACGATTTCCGGATGTAACCCACTGGTTAAAAAAAGTCAACATCCACTCGTTACTAGAATCTGCTTTAAATGATCCTCTGCGAGTTTCCATCATGACAACATTTGTTGTTGATGTAGCTGCAATCAAATGTATGTTTGCACCTTTTGAAGAAGGTATTTTTATTATTGCTCTTTTCCCTTGTTTGGCACGTCCTTGCGTTTTTCTATAAAAAAAAGATTAATATTTGTTTTATCTAACCAAACTAAGACAATTTGTGATGTGTTTGTTAATGTTCCTAACATATTTAGCTCTTTATTGTTTGTTTTCATCATTATTCATTGTAGTAGGATCCTTGTGCACTTTTTTAAACGAAAATACTCTGCCTTCGAGGTAATTGGCAATTGTGGTTGTGCTGACGCTAATATTAAATTTTCTTTATATCCTTGTTTTAATGGCCATAAATGTCAACTGACAGTCACTTTCAGCCCATGTTAGTGTTTCTTCGATTTGATCATCGGTTAATATTTTTGATTTAAAACTGCCTCTTCCAATAAAACTTAAATTTCCGCTGCGGACCAAATTGTATGCTGTCTTATATTTGACACCTAAAGTTTGCACCAGAGTCACCCAATTGTCGTTTTGCTCAGCACATTAGTTAATCTTCTTCTATCATTCGATAAAGATAAAACATAATGTTTTTTTTCAAATTATTCAGTTGTATGTATTTCATGTCTACAAATTGGACAAGGTGGTTCTGGTTAGTCCAGAAGTGGTTGTAAGCAAATTTAGTGAAATAAATGCTTACACGGATTCAATTTAATAACAGACTTTCTATTCATAATGTTTTGACAAATAACACAATTATCTTTTAATTCCATTACTCCATTACTGTATTGCTGGTGCATACAAATGTTAAATTTGATATTATTAACTTATTAAATTGCATGTCCAAAGCTTAGATTGAATTCGCTATTATAAATAATGTATTCTCTTTTACATATTACGATTTCTTAATTACAACTTTTGTTTTTCAAATTACATTCTGTAATTATATTTTAAAATTTCTTAATTACATACTGTGTTTCTTAATTTCATATTGCGACTTCTAAATTACATGTTGTAACTCTCAATTACATCTTACTTTTCTTAATTACAACTTTCAAGTTCTCAATTACATCTTGAAAAGGGGTATATTTGTTTTATTGCTCAATGTACCATCTTGGTTCTATAGGCAAAAATATTAATTTGCTATTTGAAGCGCGGTTTGAATTGGCTTAAGCATAGCATAAAATATCTCATTATTTCCTAAAGTATTTCCTATTGCCGAAATACAAAAATATAGTACCAAAAAAAGTGCGAATCCTGTCAAAAGGACTATCAGTTGGCAAAACAAACTACCAATTACGAGCTTAACAAAATATTGATCAGAAATTTTGCGAGATTGAATAACATGGTTCACATCTCATGCTTGGCTTTTTATTATAAATGATATCGAATCGCAGACTTTGCTTTAAAAACTGAAGAAGACGCATAAAGAACAGTTTTAACATTTTAATCTTGCTAAAATCTTTTTTAAATAGCACTTTTAATGTTATTGTAAAAAGTTATGGAACATTTTATGAAGGAGGATGGCAACAAGTAAGGATTTGTAGGCTGGGAACAAATACGTCCTAAAATTTCATCCCCCTTACCATAAACGTGAGGGCAACAAGATGATAAAATATATTTTGTTCTGTTCTCAATTATACTTATGTTCATCAATATATTTTGATTCTCGTAGTATTATCTATCAGCGTTCAAAAACTATGATCATACAAAAATTGTAACCTCTTCAAATTGAGGGGAGTTGAAACTTTATATGGTCATAATTTTTGAACACTGATAGATAAAACGATGAAACTTAAAATTGATTGATGAATATAAATTTAGTTGTGAGTAGTACAAAAAATATTTTATCAAACTGTTGCCTTAAGTGGGAGGCTGGAGTGGGAGGGAGATGAATTTTTGAGCCTTATTTTTTCCCTGCCACCAATCATTGCAATTTTTTGCAAAGCATCATTATTTGACATACATATATAAACATAAAAATGTTTGGAGTTTGCCTCATGTCTGGAATTCAGCCACTTTAAACACCAAATAATGCTGGATCCGTCAGTGTAGAGACTATTTATTATTTATCCTTATGTATGCAAAAAGATTTAACTTATGTAAAAAAAAGAGTTTAGTTTAGTAAAGAGAAATTAGTTTGTTTACGAGGAAAAAATATTTTAATTTCTCGTTTGTGCAGGGAAAAGTCAAAGACTTCTATCAACCTAAGGAGGTTAAGGGGCTCTTGATGTACTAATGTATGATGTATATCATTACTAAGATTCTTATAAATATTTAAAAAATATGTTAACAAATTTCAATTTTATTAAAAGTTAATTGTTTGTTTTCACAATTATAAAGAAATTAATTATATAAAATAAATAAAAATTAAAAAAATGTCTTGAAAACCCATGATCACACCTACCTGTGCAATCGTTACCACTCCTGGAGACCAAATAAGGCCAGAATTGATTTTCCTGATATCAATAACCCAACTTTAAACTTTTAGTGTTTGTTCATCTATCTCAGTAGTTAATAAAGGAAAGACTGGTTTTAATTTTGTATGTTTAGACATACAACATGTAATTGAAAAACCTAATTAAAAAACCATCAAGATATTCCAGGACCATCTTTTACCACCCCTAAAATGATTACCGAAGTAGTCACGACCACTTCTAAAGACTTAATTTGCCCAGTTTTAATTTCTTGATAGCAAACACTGATATTTTAACCTACAACATGTCGTTTTTGTTTATGTCAACTTTTTGTGATTCGGAGTAATTTGACTTTTATATTTTGGGGCACAAATACTGACATTTGATCATTTTGTAAAATTTTTTTTTTTTCAAATCTAATAGTAAATTAAGTCTTATTTTAATTAGAAGTAATAAAAATTTGTTTGAAAGGGTGGTTTCAATCTAAAAACGTTTCAAACTGAGCCTAGTTATGGACATGCAGCCTGCTGGTTTGCATTTCTTTAAACTTTAATGGACGGCGTTTTTCAGAAAGCTGCTTATATGATTACTCTCGAGTGATTACTACATGTGGGGTTACTCTTAAAGTTTTTATTCTTATCAGGACTGATATATATTTCTATAACAAACGTCTTGTCCAGTGTTTTAAGCAGAAGAGGAAGTAACTTTTTAAAATCGGAATTAAATTGCTTTTCCAGTGTCGGTGAGACTTGGAATCTATTTTTACCCTGTTTTCTAGTTGTTAGCCATTCATGATAAATTAGTTTTTAAATATTTTAATAAATTTTTGAAAAGCATAAAACCAAAAAAGATTGCAAAATATAATTTTTCGTTCGCGAGGCTCAGTTATGTTGATGCAAACACAATACAAATAATAAATAATACAAAATTAGTTTTATGGTTTCAGAATTGAAAAAAATAATTAATTATGTTGGTTACAATTTTAAAGCTGGTTGCAATAGTAAATATAAATTAAAGACTAATCCAAACATTCTGTTTTACTTGAAAATGAAATACAACAGCCTGCAAATTAAAATTTATGAAAGAATTTTTTTTTTGATCAAAAGTTCATTAAAAGAGTTCAACAAAAATTGATGCAGAACCAAGTTGTCAATTGAGCTGAAAATTGCCGCAAACAAAAATTGATAAAAGTTAACATTAAACACTTGGTGAATGTTTGTAAGACCGATAACATATATTCTTTGTCTTGAAATGGCATGAATTTTAACATTGATTTTATGTCTTTTAATTTTTCTATTTAGATTTCTTTTTTTTTTTTAAGCACCTTTGGTTGCACAAACTTTATATCGTTTGCCATTTTTTTATTATTTTAATTTTGGTGTCTAATGTTATAGTTGAAAATATTTTCCAACTTCCATTAAGAACTAAACTCAGTTTTGTATTCAACACTCCATGGTCTATCAGGTGAGTATTTAAGTATCTTAACTTTAGCATATGGAGCATTTTTAAACAATGAATAATTCTTAGCAACGGTTTGAAAGTCCATCATCTGCTCTTCTTTAATTTGAATCAAAAATTGATTGGATTCTTTCGAGGTATGTATTTTAGAAATCCGACAAATCCAATTGGACGGTAAACTTTAGCTACTTCCAAATTTCTTTCAATAATACTTTGTAAACTGTCCATCTCCTGGATAACACTATATCCTGGCTCAAAAAATGTCTGAATGATTGTTTTAATTTGTGGATGATTTTGCATGAAAATTTTTAAAGCAGTTGTCATAAAATTACTTCTATTCTGCGGTACACAAGAGTTGCTTCAGAAATAAATTTCTGTTACTTGAAACAGAAGAGCACTAGGTATATCATTTCCTGTTCAGACACTAGTAAGTTCTGACCAGACTGCACTATAATTTTTTTTTATATTGAGCATTGTGCAGTCAAATGAAAAACAGTCAACTTTCATTTGAAAAAAAAGTTGGAAACGTTTGCTGATGGTAGGCTAAAAACATTTTTCATATCGAAACAAATAACAGACTTGCTTTTATCAAGCCAAGTCACAATTACGCTCTTCATTAGTTTCAGCTTTGTTTTTTGTGTAAATTTCATATTCTATTTTTTCATTTGAGTTTGGTGAAGGATTCATTTTCATTCTTTCATATTTGTCACATTTATCTTTTTAGTTTATGAACTTCAATGTTAAACTCTGTTTTAAATATTGGTCTACACATACATTGCAGAAATAACATTTTCAAAAACACATTTTTCACAATACTTCTAATTTCAAATAGTCATATTTAGATTTTCTTGAATGTACTCTTTGTTTGTACTTTTGCGATAAAAGTGACTGTCGATTTTGGAAATGCTTTGAATATGCTTACGTACAGAATCTTGTAATGTAATTTGGGTCAGTTCGACTAGATACTTTACCTCTTTTATACTGCTGAGGTGTTCCTGTTGTTTTGTTTTTTGTTAAATGGTAATTTCTTATTCTTTTTTCATCAATATCTAGAGTAAATAGATAAAAATTCTTTGCAAACACGTATAAGTTCATCAGAAACAATAAAGTAATATGAATAACTATGTTTTTTCAATTCTGAATTTGTATTCAATTCAGAATTGAAAAAACAAAATTTAACAATTCGGAGTTCGGGAGTAAAAAAGTTAAAATTTAACAATTCGGAGTTCGGAAGTAAAAAAGACGTTTTTCTTGATATATTTATAATCCAGTGTTGTTTGTGCAAAGTTTCTTGATCAGCAATGCTAATATTTAATTTACATTTAGAACGACCTTGAGTGTGTTCTCGCTTACAGTCTTTTATAAGTTTCCCCAGTTGTATCTTGTCATTTGAGGCTATGTATTGCTGACCACTCTGTCTAAGTTTTTTTCTTATTTCTTTTTTCCAGGAGGGTCTCTTTTTCGTTTGCGTGTAAGAGTGTTTTCTGCTACTTTCACTGGTATCTCTGTCCGAATCAGTTCGATTAAGGAAAACATTATTTTTATCAATATGTTGTGATTGAATAACAGAAATATCTTCGGAATAGTTGAATTGAAGATTATGTTGTAATTAAATGTAATCTTGTTCCTTTAAGTTTCTAAGTTATTAAATATTATATATACAATAATAATAACAATATCAAAAATTATAATATAATAAATATATAAAGCTATTAGTAAGCATTGACTCTATTTTTATATTTGTACCTTTAGGAGACTTCACCAGTCGTTTCACTTTAATGACTAGTTTTTAACTATATGAGTGACACCTAACCTAAATTTTTAAAATCATAAAAATTTGTAACTTTCAAGTTTTAGTTAAATAAATGGATAAAAAAAAACCTGTTTCATGGTACGCCATTTTATTGATGACAAATAGAGTTTAAGCGGTTGTTGCGTAAACAAAGTCTTGATTGGTCGAAGGACATACGGCCAGTCGATAATAACAGTCATCACTTTTTAGGACATACGGCTTTCTGGTTCTTTTAATGTAAACCTAAGTTTTATGATTTTTGTTACTAGAATCACTCGAAACGTTGATTTCATCATTGGAAACATTTTTTAGTAATAAACAGAAAACATCTTAAGACCACCACAAAAATGACCGTTTGTGCATTCATAACCACTTTTAAAGATCAAACATGCCCAGATTTAAATTCCCTGACCACAGTTACTTATATTTAGAAAATTAAATGCCCCATCTAATTTAAAAACCATCAAAACACTCTAAGACTACCCTTGACTAACCCTAAAATAACCACTTATGTAGTCATGACCACTCCAAAATTAAAATAAAATCTAAAAACGAACTCCTTGTTCCCAAAAACCTCTATAAACATGTATCATACTTTTATATTTAACCCATAAATAGTTTTGCCATTTTTAGACAATTCTGGCCCAATGTGCAATATGAGGAGCAAGTCGATCTCCAATAACTATTATCGATATTGAAAACCTATTATTTTTGTTCACAAAGATTTCAACTTAAACCAAAGTATAAAAGCACATTTTGTACTTATAGTTTTATACAACATCATGTTTCTTAAGATTATACTCCAGGTGAGGATGCCAGTTATATATGTCTTTTAAATATTGCTGTTTGTTGTATTATCACTTGCTGTGGTGTAAAAAGACTAATGTTATATTGTACATACCATTTAGCAAGAGCTTTGTTTAGATTTCATTGGCATTATACTGTACGCCGCGTTTTATAGAAGCTTAGCGTTGCACTGCCAAATAAAGCACGTTTTAATGCATGGAATTGTGATTATAATAAAGTAGTTTTTGAAAAAACTATAACTGGTTTTAATATTGTTTCAGAAAAAAATATTAAGACGTGGGAGTATGATTATGACCCATAAAGGTTAGTTCAAGATGGAAAGACAGATGATTATTATATTATTAATTTAGCGGTAGGTCAAACTCCCAATCAATCGGATGGTCTTACAAAAAGTGGCCTTCAATTTTTTAGCAAATCACTTCAAGAATATGCTAAATATCTTTTTTTTAGCGTAGCTAGCTGTTGAAGTTCAATTATTGGCCAAGATTTAACTGTTTTTTCAGCTCAAGCTGAGTTTGTTAATGCTTTAGAAATACAAATTAAACGTCCTATTTAACGTCCTATTGATCGTCCGATTGAACGTCATATTGACTTAAATTCTGATAATAATACTTATCAAACTATAAATCAAAAGGCTACTCGGTCTATTGTTTTTGTTCTTGGAGGAGGATTATACATGATTTCAAGTGATCTTAGCCTTAAAATAAATAAAATGGTTAAATATAACAATCAGTTGCTTATTACTCCTTTTGGGGGTTATTAAGAGTTGACAGATGTAATTAAAATTTCTGTTAGTATTTGATAGAAACAAAATCAACATAAACAACCTAATTGAGACAAGACCAACAAAAACAAAACCAACTGAGACAAAACCAACAGAAACAAAACCAACTGAAACCAATCAACAGAGACAAAACCAACAGAAACAAAACTAACTGAGACAAATTCAACGGTTTATACATTGACTCTAACAACCATAGAGAGGAGCTTACAGCTCTTTTTGCAGCTGGGGGTATTGGTATTGCAATATATTGTGCTCTTACCTATTAAAGATAGATTATGAGCATAAATAGATTCTGAGCATCAGGATCTGTAACAAGGACAATCCTTATAAAAAGATATTCACTGACGTTGTCTCTCACATCGTCATCATCGGCCTTGGTACAGTAGAGTTAGTTATTTTTTCTGAAAAAGATAAGATAACAAAACAAGCTGAACTTAATTTCAAAATGCATGATATTGGTATGTTTGGTCTTTTCTTAATTGAAGGTGTACTCATTCGTCAAAAAGCAGTTGATTTGGAATGGATACCAGCCACTATTATGAAAAATTATCTTCCTCCAAACAATAAATCAAATAAATGCAAAAATTATTTATAATTAATATTGCAGGAATTAGAACGATTTTTTTTCGAGCTAATGCTGTTCGCTTTGTCGGAGCCCAAGCTAATAACGCCAGGATTGCTTGACGAAATAAAAAGACATAATGAAGTCATAGAATAGCTCTAAAATGCGCGCGCTGTATGGCAGCAAAAACGAATAGAAGCAATCGATAATATAAATGTGAAAATTGCTGCTGAAAACGCTTTAAAACAAAAGAATTTACAATTATGTACATGCTAAATGTTTGCATCGTGAAGTTAAAAAGCCGGATGTAGAGCTAAAAGTCAGGCAGTTTTTTCAAATTTTTTTTATATTTTTACAATTTTGATATTTTTTTTATTTTTTTATTTTTTTTATGAACACGGTTTAGCTTGCCGGTTAACAATATAGTTGCATTTATATAATTGAGCATAGATGCAGCTAGACCACAAATTCCTAAGTTTGAAGCAAAAAGAGCTTAATCTCTTGCTAAGGTGATAAGATCAGGAACAACATAGTTAAACTAGGGTTAAAGGTGGGGGGAGACCAAAACAGGATCAGCATTCACCCCAAGAACGATATTGCATTTATAGCAGCGTTTATTTCAGTTTGGTTACCTAATGCTTGCCATGCTTTATGAGCTTGATAAAATGTCTGCTTAAGACCGTCTTTTCTGTCGAACTCAGCTTCGACTAAGTTAAGAAAACACATTTTCAAGTTTATTACTGCTTGAGCCATTTTTATATTTATATTGTTTTGAGATCTTTAATAGAAAGTTTGTAGCATTAATAATAAAATGGGTATAACTCTTACATGAGACAATATTGTAAGCGTTAGTCCTCGAGAAGTTATTTGTCGGTTCGCTTGTCAAGAAAGAGAGCTCACCAGAGTTAAAATGATGCTTGAAAATTATTTCCTTCTATGGAATGCAATTTTTCTTATAGAAGCAACTAGATTTAACCAGCTTGAAGTTGTAAAGTATCTTTACCATAGCTGTCCAACAAGCAAAATATTTGATTAAACATAGCAAAGAAAATCAAACAATTCATCATATATTAAGTTGACTATAATATCATTAAAAATTTGAGTAATATTTAAAAATATGATTACAGTGTGAGCATCAACTAGCCAAAATGATCTCAATTGTAATCATTCTGAAGTAAGCAACCAAATGGACGCCATCATTGAGTCTACAACATGCGCAACATTCCCTTGCGGGTCAGGCTAATAAATAGTAGATGTAGCAGCACTCCCTTGCGGGTCAGGCTATTTGTCAGTCGATGTAGCAGCACTCCCTTGCGAGTCAGGCTATTTGTCAGCCGATGTAGCAGCACTCCCTTGCGAGTCAGGCTATAAGATAGTCGATGTAGCAACACTCCGCGCATGATTTACAGTAAAAAAAAATAAAAATAAAAACATTGTTTATATTGTTAAAAACATTCAGAATGTTTTTAAAACATTCTGGTCAATTAAATTTGCATTTTTTTGGGTTTTTTTAAAAACGATTTATTTGTAATTAAATTAATGGTTTTTACTTTCGTCCAACACGCAAATGTTGGACGAAAGTCAAATGTAATTAAAAGTGTCGTATGTGTTGGCGTAAGTATCCCTTTTTTCCTTCCGCTCTTCACAAATACAACAAACTATAGATCTATAAATATATATATATAAATAGAAATATATATATATATATATATATATATATATATATATATATATATATATATATATATATATATATATATATATATATATATATATATAGTATATATATATATATATATATATATATATATATATATATATATATATATATATATATATATATGTATATATATATATATATATATATATATATATATATATATATATATATATATATATATATATATATATATATATATATATATATATATATATATATGTATATATATATACTATTTTTACTTTATTTACAACACCATTTGATATGCAACAAAACCTTACAAAGCTTACAAAAATTCAGTTAAGATTCAATCTGAGTTATTGAAATGTAATAAATTTAACACCAATAGAAAAGTAAAGCTGTCATCATTTAAAATATAAAGGGTGTTGTCAAAATATATTGAAAATAAAATTAAGTTAGAAATAAAATCAGGTTCAGCAATGATAAACATTCTTACTGTAGTAAGAATTAGTACTTAATAAAATAATTTGAACAAATAAATATAAAATTAACAAAAACAATGAATAAATAAGAACTATAACTTGAACTTTAACTAAATCTTGAATTTAAATTAACTTGTTCAAGCATAACCTTAAAAAATAAGTTTTTATAACAAATTATGTGTATAACTAGTTATACATATAATTAACTATCAGGAGTTATATGTATGACTATATGCATTTTAAAGCATATTATTTTATTTAAACATTACTTTAGATCATATTACTTTGAAAACTGGACCCAGAGGCTTTGTTCCCAATAACACTGTGGTACTCCAGATTAAAAATTCAAAAGTTTCTGTAAATATCCTGTTTTTGTTCCTCAATATAGTTCGTAAGTCCCTAAAGTCTTAAGTCCCATGTATGCATGTTTGGTTTTTGACAACATTTAAACTTGTATCAGTTAATTGTTTGCAGATAATATACTCAAGAACTGTATTCAAGTATCATATGAACATGTTAGAGAATGTTTGTATGATATTTGAACATCACAAATTTAATAATAGCTAATGTTGTGATGTGTTATATAAATAATACCATAATAGATTATGATATGAAAATAAGATAGTATATGAAGATAATGAGCAAAGAATAAATTTACTTATAGAAATTTAGATGTTTGTTTATTAGTTTCAGAATATATTATTATGTGAGACGAAAAAGTAAAGATACTTTTGCATCCAGTGTCTATTGACCCAATGTCTGCATCATTGTAAAGTAGGTTTTTATATTTTTTTGTTTTTTTTTGTTTAACTACTTATCCTAATTGATCACTTTTATTCAGGATTAACTTCAAAGGTTCAAGCTCATTACCCATAATATGGGTTCAGTTACCCATAATACGTTAGTCATTGTAAGTAATAAGTTAGGAAAAAATTATTTGTGAAATATTGTAGTCATTAATGACTTCAACCTGGCTTATAATTAAAATTGCTCGACTAGTAAGGTTCTTTATTAAAGTTGCTCTCTCTCTCTCTCTCTCTCTCTCTCTCTCTCTCTCTCTCTCTCTATATATATATATATATATATATATATATATATATATATATATATATATATATATATATAAATATATATATATATATAAATATATATATATATATATATATAATATATATATATATATATATATATATATATATATATATATATATATATATATATATATACATATATATATATATATATATATATATACACACACATATATATAAATATATATATATATATATATAAATATATATATATATATATATATATATACACACACATATATATATATATATATATATATATATATATATTTCTATTTATATATAAATATATATAGATCTATAGTTTGTTGTCTTTGGGAAGAGCGGAAGGAAAAAAGGGATTCTTACGCCAACACATACGTCACTTTTAATTACTTTTGACTTTCGTCCGACATTTGCGTGTTGGACGAAAGTAAAAACCATTAATTTAATTACAAATAAATCGTTTTTAAAAAAACCCAAAAAAATGCAAATTTAATTGACCAGAATGTTTTATAAACATTCTGAATATTTTAACAATATAAACAATGTTTTTGATTTTATTTTTTTTAATAAAATGTTTTTATTTTTAATTTTTTTAATAAAATGTTTTTATTTTTATTTTTTTTTACTGTAAATCATACGCGGAGTGTTGCTACATCGACTATCTTATAGCCTGACTCGCAAGGGAGTGCTGCTGCATCGACTAAGAAATTGCCTGACTTGCAAGGGAGTGCTGCTACATCCACTGACAAATAGCCTGACCCGCAAGGGAGTGCTGCTACATCTACTATTTTTTAGCCTGACCCGCAAGGGAATGTTGCGCATGTTCTAGACTCAATGACGGCGTCCATTTGGTTGCTTACTTCAGAATGATTACAATTGAGATCATTTTGGCTAGTTGATGGCTCACACTGTAATCATATTTTTAAATATTACTCAAATTTTTAATGATATTATAGTCAAACTTAATATATGATGAATTGTTTGATTTTCTTACCTAAATGTTTTGAATACTTTTGGAATTAATAGATGGTACTGACACAACTTCTGAGCAAGTTTTTAAATACATCTCCAAACTTCCCTTATACTTTGACAGAGAAACATTTTTTTCTTGTTTTCATTTTAGGTTTTGAGCTCCTGATAATTTTTTCTTTCCAAACATGATGGTTGTTTTTATATCCTCTTTTGAAACATTTTTTTGTTCACTTAAACTTGTAAAGAGTAAAAAATGTAACATGCATTGAATTGAGTTAGCTTCTTAAGCAAAAACTTGTTCAATGTGGATTATACTAGTAGTACTGTATAAACTGGTTTTTTACAGCTCCCAGTTTTAGAATTATGGAAAATTTTCTTAATCTAATAACTAATTTTATTTTTAATTTATATTTATTTTTAATTTTTTTTTGTTTTTGAATTTTGAATTTTTTTGGCGCCCATTTTGAAGCAGCGCTTGTGGCCAAGTGGTGCTTGGCCACGCTGTTGAGCCGGCCCTGTGTATTATTAATTAAATTATTAACTTACAATCTAATCTATTTCAAACAACTCTTTATGAAACCGTTAGTAATTTGACAGTCCTGTACAGTGCACCTTAAACTCGGTAAAGTTCGTAAGCCAACTTGGTAAAGTTTGAAACGATAACTTTGCTGTTTTATGATTGGCTAATTTTAACGAATAAAAAATTTAACATAAAAATCACGCTTTCTTAGTCCATTTTTTATCGCCTTCAAAATAAGTAAGATGATACCTTTAGTTGAATTCCTTGAAAGTTGTGCGGCCGTGGTGCAGTGGTTACAGTGCTTAATTTATAAGCAGAAGATCCATGTTCGAAACAAGCTCTGGACAAATTTTGGCGTCACGGTAAGGAAGGAGGCGTGAACTTCCTGATTAAATGCACTTCCGCGGTGCTCTCTGACAAGACCGTTAAGGCTTCTTGGGGCACCTAAAAGAAAAAAAAAGTTTCAAAGAAGAAAAAATGGTTGATTTTTTGCAACAAAAAAGACTAATGCCACTTCAAAAACTTTACTTATGTGGTCTAAGAATGGTTGTGCAAAAGTATGAACTTTGTCAAGTATGATTTACTTCACATTTTTATTATTATTTACGCAGAACAGAAATTCTCTTGTATCTTTAAATAACTGTATAAATAATCATTAACACTAATCTTAAAGTTTAGGATTAGTACAAGGGATAATCTGTTTTTTATTTATTTTCTTTTATATATAATCTTGTTTATAAAATTCTATTTAAACAGATTTTTTGAAGAATAATTGTTTGTTATGAATGTGGTATAAATTTGAATAGCGTGTATATGATTTTTTTTCATTTAAGGAAAAACATATCTGGCAATGCAACACTTGCAAAAAGTCAATTCGAGCAGGATTTTTTGAAAGCTCTAGATCTTTTATTGTAAGTCTAATACTTCAAATAATGTTTTTATGAATTTTGGAGGTTCCTGTAACAGCTGCATCTGACGTAGTAAGTACTTCCGGGATATTTGTTTATTTCAAACTATGGCTGCTGTGAATCAATTAGGCGGTCTAAGGCTCATCGTGGAAATAGATGAATCTTTATTTTTTAAATATAATTTCGGGCATGACGTTGAAAAAAATTGGTTTTTGGGGGCATTTGATGTAAATACTAAGAAAGGATACTTAAGAAGGGTTAGAGGGGGTCGAGGATCAAACAGCTTCGAACAGACTTTAGTGCCAACTATTCAACAATGGGTTGCACCTGGATCAATAATACACTCAGATCACTGGGATTCCTATGCGAATTTAAATAACTTAGGTTACAATCATTTCACTGTAAACCATACAATAAACTTTGTTGATGCTGACACTGGAACGACAACAGATCATGTTGAGTCATTTTGGTGTCGGATGAAACGAAGGTTAAAGTATGTTTTTGGATCACAGGGTAATGTATGTGGTTTAGGCTAGATGAAACTGTCTGTAGAGAATATTATGAGTTTTACAATAAAAATGTTTACGAAAATTTCTCTTTATTATTAAAACATATTAATGATAGGTATTTTCTGTAATGTAATGTTAAATAAGTAATTTATAAATAGACTGTGAGTTATTATAATATAATATAGAATTTACATTAAAATAACTTGTTTTTTTATGTACAACACAAAATTTACGTTGCAAAAATTATAAGTAGATAAGCCACAAAAAAATATGTAAAGAAGATAAGCTACAAAAAGATACCTTTAGAAGATCGATTAAAAAAAGATATGTTAAGCTAAAAGAGGATACGTTCAAAAAAAAAAAGTTGACCAAACACGTTAAGTTATAAGAAGATACGTTAAGAAGATAATCGTTATTACCATATTTTATGTACATAAAAAAGTATGTTAAAAATATTGATTTTATCATATTTTTATTTATTTATTTGAATTTTCTTGTTATATTTTTCTATACAATGTTCTTATATCCGAAGATTTTAACTTTTCGTTTGACATTTTATGTACATAAAATGTATGTTAAAAATATTGATTTTATCATATTTTTATTTATTTGAATTTTCTTGTTATATTTTTCTATACAATGTTCTTATATCCGAAGATTTTAACTTTTCGTTTGACATTTTATGTACATAAAATGTATGTTAAAAATATTGATTTTATCATATTTTTATTTATTTGAATTTTCTTGTTATATTTTTCTATACAATGTTCTTATATCCGAAGATTTTAACTTTTCGTTTGACATTCTGACCAACTGTGCTATCCAGCCACAATTATAAACTAATATAATATTTAATGTGTAATATTTGATGTATATATGTTGATTAATTTGTATTTTTAAATTTTAGATTTTTTTGTAAATTGTTATATTAAAATTATTGATTATTAAAATGCATTTACGCAAACTATTTTTTATTATTTTCAACAACGTCACCATTATGGCGCGCAATAACAAATTATTTTAACGCCCATTCTGTAAAATACCAAAAAGGCGAACTCTGAAAGTTATCATTCCGAGGGCTTACGAACTTCACCGAGTTTGGGGTGCACCGTGTTTAGGTCCGCCAGTAATTGTTATTTAGATTTCAATGTTATTTCCAAATAAAATAATTAATGGCGCACGCATTTAAGTACTACCAAATAAAATATCTACAAAAAGTTAACCATAAAACTAAATATTTTTTACCGATACTAATAAGACTAGATTTTAGTTTACATGTTTGTTTGATCTGTGTTTTATTATAAAAAGGCATACTTCCAAATGTAATTCAGACGTATTTTGAACGTTTCGCGCTGACAAAAAAAAATATTTTGATTCCAAAAAGGTCTAGGATGTTGAGAACGTAAACTGAACGTACATTGTACGTATTTAGAACGTCCAGTGAAAGCTGGAAATAGTCTAATTTTGGGATTTGTGTCAATGAGGCTGCCTAATTGTGAACTCAGAAAATTAAACAAAAAAATTAATGGAAAAATTTTGCTGTATGGTGCAAATCCTAGAGGTGGGTGTAACCTTTTTTATATAGTTTATACGTTTTAATTTTATTATCAAATAATTAACATTGTTTTACAATTTCATTGTAAAAGAATTAAAAACGTTACACCAATATTATCCAAGCTAATACTAAAGTATTTTATTTAAAAGCTATTGCAGCACTTGTTGGCCCTGAAAGAGGAATAATCGATGTTGATTTAAATCCAATTTCTTTAGACCATATATTAAAATCAGCAAATGTGTAGTCAAAACCAGTTCCAGTTTCAACTAACATATTCAAACTCATTAACAAACCTCCAGCATTTTTCTTTCGCTCGTCATCAATTACATTTTCAATAGCAATAAAAACTCCACCCTCCGGCAAAGCGTCGTAAGCTTTTCTAAGCAACATCAACTTGGTTTTCTCGTCCCAGTCGTGTAAAATATTTCCCATTGTTATAATATCGGCTTTGGGAAACTGGTCCTTGAAAAAATCACCGCAATTTGTTTTTACACGATCTTGCAATTGATAGTTTTCAATAACTTCGTTGGCAATCAGAGTGACTGGAGGTAAATCCCAAGAAATACAGCTCATATGAGAGTGATTTTTTGCAACCATCAAAGATAATATTCCTGCCGAGCCGCCTATATCAACCAATGTTTTGTACTTTGAAAAATCAAAGTTTTGAGCTAGGAGAATGAAATTTTCCATCTGTAAACCACTCATAGAATGTATAAACTCTTTTAACTTTACAGAATCTAAATAAAAATGATCAAAAACACTTCCTCCCTTCTTTGCTTCACTCTGTGGACGACCTGTTAACAATGCTTCTTCAAAGTTACCCCAAACATCATAAGATCTGTTGTTAAAATATTGTATAATTCCACCAATATAAGTGAGTTTCTTTTTGTCCAAAAAAAAGTCTGTGTTTATGTTGTTTGAATAAACAGCAGTATCAAGTAAACCTTCTCTCTCTAAAAAACCAAATGTTGTTAGTGTGTCTAAAAAATCAAACAAATTTCTGTCGGTACAGTTTAACTCTAAACTTGATTTTATTTCATTGGCTGACATTGATTTTTTTTCAGCAAGTTTTGTGAAAAGTTCCAACTTTACTGCACCCAAAAGAACTTTTGACGCCCAAAAGCCAGTGCCAATTTGGATGATGCTATTGGATGATGGTTTTTGACTTTGATGTTCCATTTTTGTTTCCAAAAATACTAAAAGATTTTTCCAGTATAAGTGAATCGTTTGGTACTTTTCGTTCCGGGCGTAGTTTTTGAAATACGTAGGAGAATAAAGCAAACATAAAATAATGCATCGAAATTCAACATAAGAATTATAAAGAGATCATTCATGTGCATTCATCTGTTAATACAACATAAATTTAAAAAAATAGAAAAATAATAGCATCATTTCGTATTAAATATAAAGTATTTAATGGTTTTTTATATTTATATTGTCAAACCATTCTAGGCATTTTATTTTTTATGTATTTTTTAATCATTACTATTGTATTTATATATATACTAGCAGTGGGCAACCCGTAATACGGGTTATTAGTAAATAGATTATTAATAACAATTTAATTTTTATTTATTTTCTCTAATAAAATATAATTTTATTAATATGTTTTTTTAGTTTTGGTTTTTATAAATTTAATATAAATTTATTATTATGTGTTTTTACTTTTATTCTTCTTGGCTTCTTAGTTTTTAGGCTTCTTTCTTAACAAAACTGTTAGCTTTATTAAAGATACTGCTAACCATTTATTTTGCAACGTTCGAACATTAAATGTTCAAATCACAACAAAATCGTTATGTTAAAATACGACTTGAATTATATGCATAGATCATCCAAGTCTTATTTTAAAATTGTGGAAAATTGTTTAGGTAAAATATCCGGAATATATTTTCCTTTTTTTTCCTTTTAGTTTTGCTTTTAGCTGAGTAGTTTCTAATTTTTTTTTTCAACTTTTCTTTATTTTTCAAAGAGTGATGAATGAAGCTTAAAAAATAAATATTCACAAAAATTATACCTAAACTTGTATGTATAGAAGTCGGTTTGAATATTCGGAAAAACTATAAGTTAAAAAATATATCCGCAATTCCGGAAAAGTATACGACTCCTATAGTATTAAAGCTTATTAGTCAAGCTATCTTTTTTTTTAAATAATCTAGCAGAAATTAAAATAATTAAAAAAAAATACGGTAAACGAATCGATTTACTTTATAGTTAACGAAAATCAACATATATTTATTTCAGTATTCATCCAATTCAAATTTATGCTAATGCAGAAAATATTTAGCCAAAAACGTCCAGAATATATTTTGCCTTGCGTTTGTCTTAACTTTGCGTTAAAATTAATAGTTTTATTTGAAACTTTTTTTAATTTTTGTATAAGTCAGGTAAATAAAAAAACAATTGCCTTTATTCGACATTTTGGAAGTAATTGTTACGAATTACGTGAATACAAATTTGAGCAAAATCGATAAATGTATTCACATAAAGGTGAGTAATTAGTCTTAAAGTGTTGAATAAAAACAATTGCTTTTTTTATTCACCCGGCCTACCCAGTGAAAAAGCGCACATGGGATACGTGTGGATTTTTTCCATATGTAATCCATGTGGGGATTATTATTTTGTAAATCCTACATGGGATATAGGTGGAAAATACTACATGTTATAGATATTAAATGCCACATATTTCAATCCAAATGGTATAAAAGTAGTCAATGCTAGACAAATGAAAGTCCGAATGCTTCTATGATAATTTTTAAAATTCTTTTAATTTAAAAATTACTTAAATAGTAATTTATAATTAGCTTTCGGAAGCTTAACTTAATCTGGTATTTGCTACTTTATCCCATTTGGTATTCAAAATGTTTAGCATTTTTGATCTTTTACATGTGATGTTTTCCACCTATAACCTATGTGGGATTTACCATAAACTGTTATGACGAAATTTTATAATTTTAAAAAAAGTGTTGCAAAATGAATTTATTTCAAAATAAATGCTATTAATAAATACATCTAAAATGAATATTAAAAATATTATTTTTTCTTTTGCGATTTACACGCCGTTTTTTGTCGATTAAATTAATTAAATCGCTTCGGCTTGCATAATACCAAGGTTTTTAGTATCTTCTAACTTTCTTCAAACATTTTCTAAAAAAAAAATATATATATATATTTAAATATAAATATATATACATAAATATATATATATATTTATATATATATATATATATATATATATATATTTCTATATATATATATATATATATATATATATATATATATATATATATATATATATATATATATATATATATATATAGAAATATATATATATATATATATATATATATATAGAAATATATATATATATTTATGTATATATATTTCTATTTAAATATATATATATATTTTTTTTTTAGAAAATGTTTGAAGAAAGTTAGAAGATACTAAAAACCTTGGTATTATGCAAGCCGAAGCGATTTAATTAATTTAATCGACAAAAAACGGCGTGTAAATCGCAAAAGAAAAAATAATATTTTTAATATTCATTTTAGATGTATTTATTAATAGCATTTATTTTGAAATAAATTCATTTTGCAACACTTTTTTTAAAATTATAAAATTTCGTCATAACAGTTTATGGTAAATCCCACATAGGTTATAGGTGGAAAACATCACATGTAAAAGATCAAAAATGCTAAACATTTTGAATACCAAATGGGATAAAGTAGCATATACCAGATTAAGTTAAGCTTCCGAAAGCTAATTATAAATTACTATTTAAGTAATTTTTAAATTAAAAGAATTTTAAAAATTATCATAGAAGCATTCGGACTTTCATTTGTCTAGCATTGACTACTTTTATACCATTTGGATTGAAATATGTGGCATTTAATATCTATAACATGTAGTATTTTCCACCTATATCCCATGTAGGATTTACAAAATAATAATCCCCACATGGATTACATATGGAAAAAATCCACACGTATCCCATGTGCGCTTTTTCACTGGGTAGGCCGGGTGAATAAAAAAAGCAATTGTTTTTATTCAACACTTTAAGACTAATTACTCACCTTTATGTGAATACATTTATCGATTTTGCTCAAATTTGTATTCACGTAATTCGTAACAATTACTTCCAAAATGTCGAATAAAGGCAATTGTTTTTTTATTTACCTGACTTATACAAAAATTAAAAAAAGTTTCAAATAAAACTATTAATTTTAACGCAAAGTTAAGACAAACGCAAGGCAAAATATATTCTGGACGTTTTTGGCTAAATATTTTCTGCATTAGCATAAATTTGAATTGGATGAATACTGAAATAAATATATGTTGATTTTCGTTAACTATAAAGTAAATCGATTCGTTTACCGTATTTTTTTTTAATTATTTTAATTTCTGCTAGATTATTTAAAAAAAAAGATAGCTTGACTAATAAGCTTTAATACTATAGGAGTCGTATACTTTTCCGGAATTGCGGATATATTTTTTAACTTATAGTTTTTCCGAATATTCAAACCGACTTCTATACATACAAGTTTAGGTATAATTTTTGTGAATATTTATTTTTTAAGCTTCATTCATCACTCTTTGAAAAATAAAGAAAAGTTGAAAAAAAAAATTAGAAACTACTCAGCTAAAAGCAAAACTAAAAGGAAAAAAAAGGAAAATATATTCCGGATATTTTACCTAAACAATTTTCCACAATTTTAAAATAAGACTTGGATGATCTATGCATATAATTCAAGTCGTATTTTAACATAACGATTTTGTTGTGATTTGAACATTTAATGTTCGAACGTTGCAAAATAAATGGTTAGCAGTATCTTTAATAAAGCTAACAGTTTTGTTAAGAAAGAAGCCTAAAAACTAAGAAGCCAAGAAGAATAAAAGTAAAAACACATAATAATAAATTTATATTAAATTTATAAAAACCAAAACTAAAAAAACATATTAATAAAATTATATTTTATTAGAGAAAATAAATAAAAATTAAATTGTTATTAATAATCTATTTACTAATAACCCGTATTACGGGTTGCCCACTGCTAGTATATATATAAATACAATAGTAATGATTAAAAAATACATAAAAAATAAAATGCCTAGAATGGTTTGACAATATAAATATAAAAAACCATTAAATACTTTATATTTAATACGAAATGATGCTATTATTTTTCTATTTTTTTAAATTTATGTTGTATTAACAGATGAATGCACATGAATGATCTCTTTATAATTCTTATGTTGAATTTCGATGCATTATTTTATGTTTGCTTTATTCTCCTACGTATTTCAAAAACTACGCCCGGAACGAAAAGTACCAAACGATTCACTTATACTGGAAAAATCTTTTAGTATTTTTGGAAACAAAAATGGAACATCAAAGTCAAAAACCATCATCCAATAGCATCATCCAAATTGGCACTGGCTTTTGGGCGTCAAAAGTTCTTTTGGGTGCAGTAAAGTTGGAACTTTTCACAAAACTTGCTGAAAAAAAATCAATGTCAGCCAATGAAATAAAATCAAGTTTAGAGTTAAACTGTACCGACAGAAATTTGTTTGATTTTTTAGACACACTAACAACATTTGGTTTTTTAGAGAGAGAAGGTTTACTTGATACTGCTGTTTATTCAAACAACATAAACACAGACTTTTTTTTGGACAAAAAGAAACTCACTTATATTGGTGGAATTATACAATATTTTAACAACAGATCTTATGATGTTTGGGGTAACTTTGAAGAAGCATTGTTAACAGGTCGTCCACAGAGTGAAGCAAAGAAGGGAGGAAGTGTTTTTGATCATTTTTATTTAGATTCTGTAAAGTTAAAAGAGTTTATACATTCTATGAGTGGTTTACAGATGGAAAATTTCATTCTCCTAGCTCAAAACTTTGATTTTTCAAAGTACAAAACATTGGTTGATATAGGCGGCTCGGCAGGAATATTATCTTTGATGGTTGCAAAAAATCACTCTCATATGAGCTGTATTTCTTGGGATTTACCTCCAGTCACTCTGATTGCCAACGAAGTTATTGAAAACTATCAATTGCAAGATCGTGTAAAAACAAATTGCGGTGATTTTTTCAAGGACCAGTTTCCCAAAGCCGATATTATAACAATGGGAAATATTTTACACGACTGGGACGAGAAAACCAAGTTGATGTTGCTTAGAAAAGCTTACGACGCTTTGCCGGAGGGTGGAGTTTTTATTGCTATTGAAAATGTAATTGATGACGAGCGAAAGAAAAATGCTGGAGGTTTGTTAATGAGTTTGAATATGTTAGTTGAAACTGGAACTGGTTTTGACTACACATTTGCTGATTTTAATATATGGTCTAAAGAAATTGGATTTAAATCAACATCGATTATTCCTCTTTCAGGGCCAACAAGTGCTGCAATAGCTTTTAAATAAAATACTTTAGTATTAGCTTGGATAATATTGGTGTAACGTTTTTAATTCTTTTACAATGAAATTGTAAAACAATGTTAATTATTTGATAATAAAATTAAAACGTATAAACTATATAAAAAAGGTTACACCCACCTCTAGGATTTGCACCATACAGCAAAATTTTTCCATTAATTTTTTTGTTTAATTTTCTGAGTTCACAATTAGGCAGCCTCATTGACACAAATCCCAAAATTAGACTATTTCCAGCTTTCACTGGACGTTCTAAATACGTACAATGTACGTTCAGTTTACGTTCTCAACATCCTAGACCTTTTTGGAATCAAAATATTTTTTTTTGTCAGCGCGAAACGTTCAAAATACGTCTGAATTACATTTGGAAGTATGCCTTTTTATAATAAAACACAGATCAAACAAACATGTAAACTAAAATCTAGTCTTATTAGTATCGGTAAAAAATATTTAGTTTTATGGTTAACTTTTTGTAGATATTTTATTTGGTAGTACTTAAATGCGTGCGCCATTAATTATTTTATTTGGAAATAACATTGAAATCTAAATAACAATTACTGGCGGACCTAAACACGGTGCACCCCAAACTCGGTGAAGTTCGTAAGCCCTCGGAATGATAACTTTCAGAGTTCGCCTTTTTGGTATTTTACAGAATGGGCGTTAAAATAATTTGTTATTGCGCGCCATAATGGTGACGTTGTTGAAAATAATAAAAAATAGTTTGCGTAAATGCATTTTAATAATCAATAATTTTAATATAACAATTTACAAAAAAATCTAAAATTTAAAAATACAAATTAATCAACATATATACATCAAATATTACACATTAAATATTATATTAGTTTATAATTGTGGCTGGATAGCACAGTTGGTCAGAATGTCAAACGAAAAGTTAAAATCTTCGGATATAAGAACATTGTATAGAAAAATATAACAAGAAAATTCAAATAAATAAAAATATGATAAAATCAATATTTTTAACATACATTTTATGTACATAAAATGTCAAACGAAAAGTTAAAATCTTCGGATATAAGAACATTGTATAGAAAAATATAACAAGAAAATTCAAATAAATAAAAATATGATAAAATCAATATTTTTAACATACATTTTATGTACATAAAATGTCAAACGAAAAGTTAAAATCTTCGGATATAAGAACATTGTATAGAAAAATATAACAAGAAAATTCAAATAAATAAATAAAAATATGATAAAATCAATATTTTTAACATACTTTTTTATGTACATAAAATATGGTAATAACGATTATCTTCTTAACGTATCTTCTTATAACTTAACGTGTTTGGTCAACTTTTTTTTTTTGAACGTATCCTCTTTTAGCTTAACATATCTTTTTTTAATCGATCTTCTAAAGGTATCTTTTTGTAGCTTATCTTCTTTACATATTTTTTTGTGGCTTATCTACTTATAATTTTTGCAACGTAAATTTTGTGTTGTACATAAAAAAACAAGTTATTTTAATGTAAATTCTATATTATATTATAATAACTCACAGTCTATTTATAAATTACTTATTTAACATTACATTACAGAAAATACCTATCATTAATATGTTTTAATAATAAAGAGAAATTTTCGTAAACATTTTTATTGTAAAACTCATAATATTCTCTACAGACAGTTTCATCTAGCCTAAACCACATACATTACCCTGTGATCCAAAAACATACTTTAACCTTCGTTTCATCCGACACCAAAATGACTCAACATGATCTGTTGTCGTTCCAGTGTCAGCATCAACAAAGTTTATTGTATGGTTTACAGTGAAATGATTGTAACCTAAGTTATTTAAATTCGCATAGGAATCCCAGTGATCTGAGTGTATTATTGATCCAGGTGCAACCCATTGTTGAATAGTTGGCACTAAAGTCTGTTCGAAGCTGTTTGATCCTCGACCCCCTCTAACCCTTCTTAAGTATCCTTTCTTAGTATTTACATCAAATGCCCCCAAAAACCAATTTTTTTCAACGTCATGCCCGAAATTATATTTAAAAAATAAAGATTCATCTATTTCCACGATGAGCCTTAGACCGCCTAATTGATTCACAGCAGCCATAGTTTGAAATAAACAAATATCCCGGAAGTACTTACTACGTCAGATGCAGCTGTTACAGGAACCTCCAAAATTCATAAAAACATTATTTGAAGTATTAGACTTACAATAAAAGATCTAGAGCTTTCAAAAAATCCTGCTCGAATTGACTTTTTGCAAGTGTTGCATTGCCAGATATGTTTTTCCTTAAATGAAAAAAAATCATATACACGCTATTCAAATTTATACCACATTCATAACAAACAATTATTCTTCAAAAAATCTGTTTAAATAGAATTTTATAAACAAGATTATATATAAAAGAAAATAAATAAAAAACAGATTATCCCTTGTACTAATCCTAAACTTTAAGATTAGTGTTAATGATTATTTATACAGTTATTTAAAGATACAAGAGAATTTCTGTTCTGCGTAAATAATAATAAAAATGTGAAGTAAATCATACTTGACAAAGTTCATACTTTTGCACAACCATTCTTAGACCACATAAGTAAAGTTTTTGAAGTGGCATTAGTCTTTTTTGTTGCAAAAAATCAACCATTTTTTCTTCTTTGAAACTTTTTTTTTCTTTTAGGTGCCCCAAGAAGCCTTAACGGTCTTGTCAGAGAGCACCGCGGAAGTGCATTTAATCAGGAAGTTCACGCCTCCTTCCTTACCGTGACGCCAAAATTTGTCCAGAGCTTGTTTCGAACATGGATCTTCTGCTTATAAATTAAGCACTGTAACCACTGCACCACGGCCGCACAACTTTCAAGGAATTCAACTAAAGGTATCATCTTACTTATTTTGAAGGCGATAAAAAATGGACTAAGAAAGCGTGATTTTTATGTTAAATTTTTTATTCGTTAAAATTAGCCAATCATAAAACAGCAAAGTTATCGTTTCAAACTTTACCAAGTTGGCTTACGAACTTTACCGAGTTTAAGGTGCACTGTACAGGACTGTCAAATTACTAACGGTTTCATAAAGAGTTGTTTGAAATAGATTAGATTGTAAGTTAATAATTTAATTAATAATACACAGGGCCGGCTCAACAGCGTGGCCAAGCACCACTTGGCCACAAGCGCTGCTTCAAAATGGGCGCCAAAAAAATTCAAAATTCAAAAACAAAAAAAAATTAAAAATAAATATAAATTAAAAATAAAATTAGTTATTAGATTAAGAAAATTTTCCATAATTCTAAAACTGGGAGCTGTAAAAAACCAGTTTATACAGTACTACTAGTATAATCCACATTGAACAAGTTTTTGCTTAAGAAGCTAACTCAATTCAATGCATGTTACATTTTTTACTCTTTACAAGTTTAAGTGAACAAAAAAATGTTTCAAAAGAGGATATAAAAACAACCATCATGTTTGGAAAGAAAAAATTATCAGGAGCTCAAAACCTAAAATGAAAACAAGAAAAAAATGTTTCTCTGTCAAAGTATAAGGGAAGTTTGGAGATGTATTTAAAAACTTGCTCAGAAGTTGTGTCAGTACCATCTATTAATTCCAAAAGTATTCAAAACATTTAGGTAAGAAAATCAAACAATTCATCATATATTAAGTTTGACTATAATATCATTAAAAATTTGAGTAATATTTAAAAATATGATTACAGTGTGAGCCATCAACTAGCCAAAATGATCTCAATTGTAATCATTCTGAAGTAAGCAACCAAATGGACGCCGTCATTGAGTCTACAACATGCGCAGTTGAACCAAAAATCTCCGATAATTACTTGGATGTTGGAAGCTGGCCTAAAAAGACTGTGTCATTGACAAATCTACTGGTCAATTCAAATAATGGATTTTGACTTTAATTTCACTTGTCAAGAACGAAGAAAACGAAGATTTAATTTAAGTGTGGAGATTAAATATAAGTCATTATTTTCAGAAGCTTCCAAATGGGGAAAAGTATAAACGTGAGTGGTTAGTTTATTCTAAAACAAAAGACTTTTGCTTCTGTTGCAAGCTCTTTTCTAAAAAGGTTACTGAGGTTTCTGGTGAAGGCGTATCAAAATGGAAAAACTTAAATAACAGATTGAATACTCACGAGACAAGTTTAGATCATTTGAATTGTTATATGACCTGGCATGATCTTATTAAGCGGTTCAAAGCATCATCTACAATTGATGCAGTTCAGCAGAGACAAATAGTCGAAAGTACAAAACACTGGCGGCATGTCTTAGAGCAACTTCTTTCCATTATAAAATTTCATGGATCCCAAAATATAGCTTAGCGAGGGACTTCAGATAAACTTTATGATGACAATAATGGTTGCTTTTTGAAAATAGTGGAACTGCTTGCTAAGTTTGATCCTGTGATGAAAGAGCATATCAGGAGAATAAAAAGCAAAGAAATTTACAATCATTGTTTGGGTAAAAATATTCAAAATGAAATTATTCAAATTTTATATAAAGCAGTCAAAGAAAAAATAGTAGTTGATTTGAAGGTAAGCAAACATTACTTAATTATTGCTGACTGACCAATTTCTATGCCAGATTTATAAGGACAAGGGTATTATAATGGATCGAACATACGAGGCAAACAAAACGAAGTTCAAGCCAAGATCCTTAATATTAATTCACGAGTCTTTTATGTTCCTTGCTCATCTCATTCACTGAATTTAGTTGTCAATGATGCTGTTGGAAGCTGTTTAGACGCAGTAACATTCTTTGACATTGTGCAACATTTGTTTGTATATTTCTCATCTTCAACTCAGCGATGGAACGTTTTACGTCAAGTAACCATTATAGTTTTGATAAAACTATAAATACAGTCTAAATGAAATAAAAAAAATTTTTCCCCCAAAGTCTGTAAAAAGGTTAAATAAACAATATTACAAAGTAATAATTACTTTTAATCAGCAATATTGTTGAATAAAAATACTATTAGTAATCAATACTTTTTCTAATTTTATTGTTATTGTCACAGTTATTAACAAAGTTAACTTTTTTTTACATGTCATTTCTTTAATAAGGATTTTTTATAGTAGAATATACATTATTAGTACAGGCGTTTTAAGAAAAAAAACAGGCCCACCATGAACAAATTGCAACAAAATTTCTGTCAGCATTTTTTGTTTACTCTTAATATCCTGAATGACATATAAAAAGTCCGAAGCAATCCTTGTGGGGAAAAAAGAAAAAAAAACACAAATTAAACAAAAAGAAGTCATTTTTGATTTAGTCATACTTATCACTTTTTTCGAAAAGTATAGTAATCATTTTTTTTTACTTTTGTTGTATGTAACAGTTTTTTGATGCATTTTTGTTTCAAAACTCTTTGACTTGTACTTTTGGGTAAAAGCTTACTTTAAAAAATGATACAAAAGTATCATTTATTTTAAGTCCCATACTGATGTAAGCATTGCAAAAACAATATTTGCAGATATTTTTATAAAAGTATTATGGATAGTATAAATGCATTATTTAGGTTGAACACCAAGTCAAATGAGGTTAACTTTTTTGTCTGAATCATCAAAGTTCATTTGAGATACATTTGCACAACTTGTTCCTCTGCAGTGCCCACATGCTGAAGTACATTCAATTCCATTTTTTCTACAAATACATTTTAGGCTGTAGCAGTCAGTTTGGCAATTACATTATATGACACTTAGTAGCTCTGCAGTGCTGGTGGTAAATCAATCTGAAAAAGAATGAGCCTTTCAGCACTCTTCCTCCATCCCCACTCTTCAAGTGGGATATATTGGTAGCTACTTTTTCATAGTATCGTTTATGTCGTAGAGTGTCCAGACTTTCGTTAGATTTCATTGCATAAGATGACCAAGGTTTTTTTCCAGCTGATATACTATCACTGTCCTGGCCAAGTTCTGTCTTGACTGTTTTAATGTTCCATTTGCGATGTGCTTTTTTAGTGATTTTCTTGGGCTCAGAACAGAAAAACAAGTCATGAGACTGCAAACATGCATGATAACATAGCAAGATAAGAAGATCCATCTCCCACTAAAATGGCCATTTTAGTCATAGCTGATTCGACAGCTGATTTGTACTACTGACGGTTTCTTTGCTTTAGTTTTTTACTTAATATATTGATAAATTGTTGTTTATTTTGTTTACTGGCCAGAGATATAATTCTTTTTTCATCGTGATGCTCATACTCTCCACAAACGTTACATTTGGACCAACATTTCCTTTGCATTGCATAGATTGTGTCATATCTTTAGTATTTTGACTTTCATAACCATCAAACACAACAATGGCTTTTCCATACTTTTTTTAAACATATTCAGTGTATTGATATTAGACATCCTTGTAAGTGGTTTGAGAAAACCACGGAATGCGTTGGATAAGTGCCCCACCATCTAAAACATACTGTACATCATCTGTCAGTGGTATCTCTGATGTACTGGCAGGTGTCAAAAGCTCCCTTATAGCATCAGCCAAAGCTGGTTTGTGCGGTTCTCTAAGCATCAAATGAGAATCAAAGAGTGATGACGGGTAGTTACTGAGCTCATACTTAAATGCTGATTCTAAATCACCAGCAGCATTTGCCACAGTGATAAGTCGTTGAAAAAGAAGCTAAGGGTCAATGTTTACTTGATGGTTATCAGTGTTCAGAAGCTTAGCATTTAACACCACAATTTGAGCTTTACTTGTAAAAGTATATTTTGTGACAGTTTTATCAACCATGGAGCTCAGAATCGTGTTCCCGACTGCCTTTGCAGCATCACTATTGACAGTGGGGTTTGCATGAGCACATGTGACAATATTACGTAGTCTTGGGTCGGAATCAAAAGGGTTTCTCTCATTGAGAAAGTCAAAAATTGTTAAGGTATCATTCCAATCACGACTTTGTCTAGCTTTCATCATGTTCTTGTTTTGTTCGCCAGTGTTATAATTCGCACAAGTGAGCTCCTGCATTGCGTTGTTGAACTCTGCGCATGCAGACATTGATAAAAGCCAAGTAAGATGCTGTTTTTCTGTTATTCCTTGCCCTCTTGTAAGTCCACCACTTGTTTTCATACTTCTTATTAGAACTTATTCAATTATGAGATCTGAGGATAGACCAGCCAAAGACGATCACTCTTTCTAACCACTTGCATTCGCTTTTCAAATTGCATTTGAATTTCAGGATGTTCTTCTTGTAATTTTGACATTCTTTGCACATATATTCGCGCACATTTGGTGTACAGATTATGTCCTGATGTTGCCAGATAAGGTAGCATTTCTAATATTGCATTAAGATGCAAAACCCAATTGCCTGTTCGCTCTGCCTGGATGAATTTTAGAAGAATGTCTACCATATCCATGTATTGTACTCAGAGCAGCTCTAGAAGATGTAATCATGGTTTCAGCTTGCTTGCAAGACATTTAGCTACTTTCTTTAGAATGTCAGTCTGGAAAACTTCATTTGCAGTCATTGACCCAGCCATAAGCTTCTCATATAGTCCAGAAACATCCCCTTCATATGTTTTCCACAACGAATTTGCAGCCCTGATGTTAGTTTTAGGTGTAGCTACTTGATTGGAATCCATTGTATTATTTACCATAGCACGTGGTGGAGGAATGTTAAATTCTTGTACGAGTAATTGCTATTCCAGACAACATGTGGACTACTGCATTCAGTGCATGTATCAACACAAGAACTTCTTGTAGCCCAGATGAAGTCATCAATGTCCCATGCATCTAAGAAAATTCATTTTGGTGTGAAAGCTGCCTGAACGCAACACAATATTTTTTAAATCACTTTTTGGAGGTTCCGCTGTAATTATCATCAAACCTTTCCACCAGAATAGTTGGTCAAATGTAATAATTGGTAATACATCATGGCGTCTTGCATGTTCATTAATAAACTTCAGAGTAGGGTAAATGCATGTTGTGTCACTTGGGTTCATGTCTATCATTAGCAGAAACATAATTGATGACTTTCCTGGGTGAGCGCCTTGATGAATAAGCTGCATCATCCCGGACCATTCTGACCGTACTGATCCAAACATAATCAAAGTCTTCCACAGGATATCTATATCGACAGTTATTTCCTGAGCATTAATTCTTTGGAGAGTTTCATATGTTACTGCTGATATTCCACAGCTGTCTTCATTGTGGTAACTGAAGGCACCTTTCCAATCCTAGATATATCAATAGCACTCACTTTCGTCCTAGGAATTTGTCTGCATGCTTGAGTCCCAAGTGTAATCATAGCAATCATGCCCATACCATGAAATGTATTGTGTCCATCCAGAGTAGCAATGTTGTGGTCTACATTGTCAGCTGCATACTAGACAAACTGGGTTGTATGTTTGGCGATTTCTGTCCCTGTGAATGAGCCGCACTTTTCTGAAATTTATATACTTCTTGATATGAGCAACAAAATTATTGATGATGCAGAGAGTCAATTAGAATCCGCGATAAGAAATGGTGATAAAGCCGGAAGCCTAGTCTGAACTGGGTTGGTGGTAACAGAACCCGCGGTCTTTATGTCCTCTTTCAATATTTTAGTAGCAGCCTGCACAAGCCTACGCTTCTCATCCTCAGTCTCATCTATCCGTTGATTGATGTTTTAATCCTGAAGCACAGCACTTGTTGCCGTTCTAAAAGTCACCACATTTGGTCTTCCATTAATCTCAGTTAAAATAATTCTGTTGTCAAAATGTTCCTCCAGCTTTACTTCCATATAGGGATATCAGTATGGTTCTTGTGTGGAACCAATTGATTGCAGTTTGTTCTTCATAAGGTCGATAAGATCATTTATAGTGATCTGCTCATCATCATTTTCCTCTAAGTAGCTTTCAACTTCTAAGAAGGCGTTCATTCTTTCTTCTTCTTTTGATCGACCCAACTTAAGTTTCTTTTTCGGGGTGTCATTAGTTTTCTGTTGAGCAGCTGGTATTTCCTTCTTTGTACAAAAGTTGACACTAAAAGCTTGATGGAAAACAGCATCAGCAGCATGAAGGTCATGAAAATGGATAGTTCGTCTTGCACTAAATCACCCCATATATCACCATGTTCTCGACAATTTGTCTGAACTGTTTCTTAGAATTCGATTGTCAATACCTGTAGCACAGTATACTTTTTACCTTTTTTATCACAGATCCATAGAAAGGCTGGTTGTCCACAAAACAGACAATGTGTTTTAAAGTCAAAGAGTTCTTCAGACGATCTAAGTGAAGGCCATTTCTGGTATTTGACATGCTCTTCATCCTTTTGCCTTGTGACTTTGATGGGGATTACAGTATATTTGTTGATAATCTGAGTGCACCTTTATCCCTGGCAGTGTGTGAACATTATCACCCCTTTTTTCACTAGATAAGTTAATACTGGAGCTATCCTTGTCACTTAAAGATATTGTCAGTTTATTTTCTTCATCAATGAATTCTTTGCATATGGCACATTTTGATAAGTTCATATCTGAAATCTAAAATGGAAAAATTATTTACACTATATATTTATGTTTCTAAAAACTCTTAACTCTTAAATGACCAAAATCTTTGTAACTTTATACAGTAGGTTGCTGTAAGTTGAAGATAACCAATAAAGTATTTCAATATACACTATTTTGCTTCCTTTAAAATACAAGGCTTGGTCATTCAAGAGTAAAGATTATTTTATTAAAAGAATTAAGAAACTTATCTTTAAAATAAATAAAAGAACACCTCACCAAAAAATTATCATGATAAATCAGAAACATGTAGTAAAAAAGAATATATAACCTTTGCCTATAATTAGCGAGATTATATTTGAATAATGTAACACAAAAGAATATATAACCTTTGCTTAAAATTAGCCAGATTATATTTGAGTAATGTAACACATATCAATCATGTCATTAATAAGGTCTGTAAATAATAAATATGTATTTAAGTTACAAATATTGAATACAGTTATAAATATTGAATGCAGAAAGATTAATGTCACTTTTAACTCAGTAAAAGTAAATAAAGTTTAAAGTAAATAACGAATTCAAATTAGTGCATGCATTAAAATTTTATTTGTAAGAAAAATTTCAGTTATTTTTATTACATAATAAAAATGACAGTAAAAGATATGACATGTGTGGATGCAAATTTAATTTTTTCAATAAAAAGGTAATACCTGGCCGCACCCTACACCTGTTATCAATCATAAATCGCTGTTAAATAAGCTTTTCAGTTAAATAATTTAAACGTTAAATTTCTCTCAATAAAAAACATATCTAAAATATGAATAAATACGAGCAGTGCATACTTAAGTCAAGTTGTTAATCTGTATATAAAACTATTGAAATTATTCTTTATTATTATTTAATGGGTGATACTTTGTTTAAATTATAAAAAGTATAAATACTGAAGAGTATTTATACTTTTTATAATTTATAAAAAGTATAAATACTCTTCAGTATACTGAACACCATCAAAATTGTGTCATTTTTTAAAATTTAATGACTTTCCCCCAACTGAAACTCTTAGGACTTTTTATATGTTACATAGAATTACTTGATAGTTATTGCGCTGTAGAAAAACCTTTTGTTGCAATTTGTTCAAGGTAATTTTATATACTGCCTGTACTATATGTACAAAATCTATATTGTCATTGTATATATAATGACAATATACATTGTATTCACAAAGACAGAAAGTGTTATACACCTTTTATTGTTATGTTATGTTACACAATATTGTTATAATAATATTGAATTTTTTATATAATTTCGCTTCATTTGAGACCCAACATGAAATACTTTTGGAAAACCTATTTTTTGATAATATTAAAAACCTGTTTGATGTTTAAGGGTCTTGTGGCACCCCTTAAAATATTTTTTTTCATAAGATTTTTAAATCCAGCATTATTTGATTATATAGAACACATTTAAGAGGTTTCAGCAGATATTTTTAAAAAATGGTTTTTAGAACCACCCTACTATATATATATATATATATATATATATATATATATATATATATATATATATATATATATATATATATATATATATATATATATATATATATATATATATATATATATATATATATATATATATATATATATATATATATATATATATATATATATATATATTTTGTATTATACATATTCGTGTATAATTTCTTTTAACTCTAATTTGCCTTGCGATTCTTTATAGTTATTGAACTTGAACTTATTGAACTTGAACTTTACTTGCTTATATCTTTTTTTAAGGTTAAGCATGAAACTTGAGATTTTTTGCATTATTTAGTTTAACTAGACCTCTTTCCAACCATATATAGAAAGTACTATGCTTTATATGGCTTCACCAATATATTTTACTTTTCAGAGTTTCAAAAAAAAGTTATGTTCCAACTTGCTGAAATAAAAAAACATAATGGTAGATAGAACTTCACAGTTCTCTAATGATCCAGAAAAAAATTTTAAATAGCTTGTTCATAAAACTTAATGTTTTGAAAAGAAAAACTGCAAATGGAGATGTCCAATGCATCACTTTTGTATGCATGAATTTATAGTTTAGAGATTTTCCATAAATTACCCAACGCTATATTTCACCAATAAACAAAAGAAAAAAGACTAAAAGTTTTCCCTCGCAGAGCCTAAAGTCATATAAAAAATCAAACAGCTTTAAACAACATTAAGTTTAATTAAAATTGCTGCATTAAAGAGCTTACCATCATCTACTCCTGTTTTTTATGGACGATCCTATATAAGTTATATATAATAGCAATTTTTTTTTTTAATTGTCTCGAACATTTTTAATGTTTATTGCATTGTTTCTTTTTCCAGCTGATACAATTTAAAATGTTTTGCTATTTATAATAAATATTATAGTTTTTTATAATTCAAAATAAAGTTTGAATTTTAACATTTATGTTTGACAGAATGGCATTTGTCATGTTTTTTATAAATGTTGAATGACAACAGACACTATTTTGTCAGAATACAGCATGAAGTCTATGTAATGTTATCACTGGGATTCTCATTAGCTTATTATTGCGTTTAATTAATTTTTAGAATTAAAAATGATGTTTAAATAAAATAAAATAAAATTTTTTACTTTCTTGGGCTAAAGAACATGACATGTATTTAAGTATATTTTATTTTATGATCTTTTTGAACTATGTGTTGTTGTTTTTATTAGATGCTGTTTTAGAATCAAATTAAAACTTAACCATAATGGATGCCATACAACTTATTGGGAGAGTAGTTAGGCATTTTTCTGACTGATTAAAGAGAACATCCACTAATATCGATCAATGATGGCTTAATTAACTATAATCAACTGTTGTACTTTTTATTTATTGTGCATTTTCTTCTATTTATAATATATTATCGATTATACTCTACAGACATACTCTACTCTACAGTTTTTAATTTGGAAAGTGTAACTTTGTTTAAAAAGATTTTTCTAATTTTTTGTAAAATTAAGAATTTATTTTAAACATATCAAATTACACTTTATTTACTTTGATTTCTCTTTTAACCTTTCATTGCCTAGATTAAACTAAATTTAAGGTGTGTATTATATATCATTGCATTTTTATAACATTTAAAAGAACGTCTATATAAAATTAGAACGTCTCTAGGATGTCTTATTCAGACGTCCTTAATCTCTCATATGAGAGCAGTAAGGGACGTCCATAGGACAACTGAAAAGACGTCTCTAGGACGTCTGTAAAAAACGTTTCTAGGGCGTCTTGAAAAGACGTCTTTAGGATGTCTGAAATAGACGTCCTTAAGTCTTTCATTTGCGACCGACTAAGGACGTCTTATGGACAAGAAATGAGACGTATTATGGACGTCCTTAAGACGTCAATATGCCCGTTGTGATTTATACAAAATAAAAGATACTATCCATTATTTCATACAACAAAATAGAAGATACTATCTGCATTTTTTATTATTAATTAAGATTACTGAAACTAAAACAAAAAAATTTTAATATATAAATAATTTTTAACATAATGTTTTTATAAAAAAAAATAACATTTTTTTTTTATGTTTGCTAATACAATTAGTTTTAGTAATTGTAGAAAGAAAACTGGATACTTTTTTGATTGAGTGTTTAATATTGTAAAAACATTAAGAACTTAAGAAGATGAGAAGAAATAAACTCACAAAATCTCACAACTCTAAATTTGTATTATAATCAAAATAATGAGATATTTTAATGCACAATCAATTGTTTAAAATGCATGCTTGCTGTTGGGATAGTAGTAATAGTATCCAAAACAGCCAAACTGAATTAGCTCAAAAACATTCTGGAACAATATTAAAATAGAGAAAAAAAACCACAAATCTAAAATCCGAAAAACAGAATAAGATCGAAATAGGTCAAAAGGGAGTTAGTTCGAAAAGGAATTTCAAAACCAAACTCTCAGTTGATGTAGCAGCACTCATTGCATGTTCTACCTCTTTGCTAGTTTTTCAATACTTTTTCTAAATCCAAGTTTCGATATTATTCCGTAAAGGCATTTTCAACATAATTCCTTACGAATTAAATTAAATTTTTTTTCCGAGTTAGTTCCATAAAATTAATTTTTAATATTAATGCCAAAAAAATGTTTTCATCAAAAAAATGTCGATATTATTATGTCTTTCGAGCAATTTATTTCGACATTATTCTGCTTTCACTGCTGTTAAAGTCAATCAAGCAACTAATTAGTTTTGATCAATAGTCTGTATGGGCACTTAATCTTTTGTAGCGGGTGCTGAAGCTGTGATGCATTTATTAGGTTGCTCTGAATAAATTCCAAGCAAGCGGTTATGACGGAAAATATGGCATATTTTCCGTCATAACCGCTTGATCAACACGGAAAACATTCCATATTTGATTTGATCAACACGGAAAACATGCCATATTTGAGCTTGTGAGATTCAGGTAGAAGAATCTGAACTCAGCAATCTTTAAAGAGAAGTTATGTTAAAAATATTTCTAAAGCATTCATTAATTACTGCATTGAATTTACGGAGTGTTTCAATGAATGAAAACACCAAGCATGCTTCTCAGCCAACTGTTGAAGCAAGTCAACATTCCTGCTAATTGCCTTCCATAAAATGGCTTTTGGTGAATGTTTAACATTTTTTCCCATGCTGTTGCTGTTGACCAAATAAGGATAAAGTTCTTGAATAAATAGTTCACCCCTCAACCCCCTCAAGAAGCATGTGAAGCTTTATAGGTTGAATAAAATCTATAACCAGAACATATGGCAAGACGATACTCTGATTCATGAATAACATTTTGAAAGTTCTTTCCATTGTTGTTTTAGCTGCGGCAGTTTTGTTCAGTATTGTTTAGTATCTGCTTGAGAAATTCATAGTTTTCAGGAAGATTTTTTGAACCGTCATTTGCCTTTTAAAATGTGCTGAAAAAAATTTTGTTTAGGTGCCATCCATAAAGTACGTACGCAGGTATAGGGGAGGGGGTTACCAAAAAGCGTACGAATGCGTACAAGGGGTTAAAGACAGTGAGTACGTACGCGGTTTGACTATCTCTCCTATAAAAAATCAGTATCATATTTTCTTCTTCTAAATTTGGTCACAACTCTTTTTATATCTCTTTATAAATAATAAGAGAAAAAAAAATCGAGAGATTATTGATCCAAATAATGTTTTTTATTTCTTGCAATGTAATTTGATTGGAAGCGAGATGAGAAGCAAAATGAGGTTAAATAAAAGCATTTTATTTTTAATTACGCAACGTGGTTCATTTCTCTTAAATGAATTTAATATATTTATTTTTAAATAAAATAAAAAATAAGCTAATATTATAATAAAATTGCTTTTAAGATTGGGGTTTTTGGTTCACTAAATGAATTTAAAACCCCCCTTTTAAACGAATTTTAAGAATTTAAAAAAGGATTTTAAGACAAAAATACTTTTCTCTTAAAAAAACGATGACTATAATTGTAAAAAATACTTATTTTAATGCAGATAGAAACCAATACTTTTTATTATGCAAGCAAGAGCAATTAATTTGAGTTAACAGCAAAAGGATAACAATAAAAACTTTTTCATTTTATTCGAAAACTGAAAACACCGAGTTAAAAGTGAAAGCAACAAAATCGAAAGGATCAATTATGTCATTCTGGGGAAATTCTGCAAAACGAGCATTACGGTTGGGAAAACGAAGACTCGACCTATATGTATAAATTCGGGGGTGAAGCAGGGTTGCCCGCTGTCTCCCTTGCTGTTCAATCTAGTAATAGATGAACTAGCTGAGAGATTAGAAGCAACTGGCTGCGGTCTTGAGCTGGAAGGTCACGTCATTTCTTCCATGGCTTTTGCTGATGACTACGTGTTGTTGGCGAAGGACTCGGTTGAAATGAATGTGTTAATGAACGTGTGCAATACATTCTTTGAGGAGAAGGGTTTAGCTGTAAATCCAGCAAAGTGTCAGTCGTTACGCGTTTTGCCTGTAAAAGGCAAACGGTCCATGAAAGTCCTTACGAGGACGCATAGATGGTGGAAAGTTAATAACCAGGATGTTGAAATCCCATCTATGACATACGAAAGTGTTGGAAAATATCTTGGGGTAAAGATTGACCCAGCTGGTAAGATTGCTCTTCCGATTGAGGAATGGAAGCTTTGGCTAACTAGGTTAAGGGAGTGTAAGCTCAAACCTGATCAAAAAGTGAAGGTGCTGAAAGAGGTAGTTTGTGCCCGAGCAAACTATGTTCTCCGGATGTCCGGGTGCGGAATCTGTGAGCTCCGTAAGTGGTCACGATTTGTGAGGGGATGGGTGAAATCCATCATTCACTTCCCCGCATGGTGCAATAGTGAATGGATGCATTCGAGCAAAGGCTTAGGAATTCCTGATGTAGTGTCAGGAATTGTCATACAACGTATGAGAGCTGCGGAAAAAATGGCTAAGTCGACGGACGGAGTAGTCCGAGTTGTCGGGGCCCGCATTGTGCAGACAAATAGAGTTTTGTGGAAAAGGGCCGGATTAGCAGGCATAGAACTGGATGCCGCCAGGAAATACTGTGAGGTCAAGAGGGTGAACAAAATTGGTAATCAGACCAATGGAGGCGCCCTTAAGACTATAGCAGAGTCCTCGGTGAACCGGCATTGGTTAATGGAAAAGAATATAAGACCTGGTAACAAAATTCTAGTTTGGAAGGCAATGGCAGGTGTGATTCCAACAAAGATCAATCTGTCAAGAGGCAAAGCCGACCAGACTCTCAAAAAATGTCGGTGCTGTGGTTTAACAGCAGAAACTGATGGTCACATCTTGGCTGGATGTCCTACCAGCCGGGATGCATACTCAAAGCGTCACAACTTGCTTTGTGATAAACTCGCCAAAGAGCTAAGACTCAATGGTGGGCCAAGCAGGCGGGTGTGGCGCGAGAGGATGTGTCTCTCTGGGAACGGCAGGCGTTACAAGCCCGATATCGTTGTAAAAGATGGCGGTGTGATTACTGTCATCGATATGGCATGTCCGTACGAGAAATCGGAAAGGCACCTAAGTCAATGCGAAGATGCAAAAATCGCTAAATACGAGCCACTCAAGCTTGATAGGAGTTGGACTCAAGAACTTGAGGGGAACAATGGCAGAGGTACTGAGGAGGTTACGGTTATAGGTATTGCAGTAGGGGCGATTGGAACAATTACGCGTAAAACCCAGCGGATACTTAGCAAGTTGAAGCTGGCCAAGGTCGGAAGACCATTACAAATAATTGCTTGTAATGAAAGCGCCCAAATAATAAGGCGACATCTTTCGGGATTGAGACTTAGAAATTTGCGGTGAATACCCGAAGTAGCTGGGATAATGTTGCACAAGCTCGAAGTGCGACTTGCTGCACGTATGACGGTTGAGCAATTAGCCCGATGAGTGCATGTCAAGACGGTTGGGAGTATGATCAGTGGAGCTGTCTTTCCAAAACGACTTACGCGGATTCGCGTGCGGTGGATACAACACCTGGTATAACATGTGAAGGGTTCCATCTAGTACAGGGATTTGCCATCCATGGGAGCGAATTAATTAGTTGGAGGTAATCCGACGCCGCTGTTGAGTCTGATTTTAAACCGCCCGTCAACTCTTGGTTAATCGTCTTCAGCAAGCCTTGGACCGCCTAGTGCCGGCCAACAGTTTGCTGACGACCAACATGATGATTTGCAAGAGAAACCCACGCTTTGTCACTTATGTGAGGATAACATCTCTTGTCCATACGATCCTTTGAGGGGGACAGCGCGTAGAGCTTGCTCCGCGTTGGCACCTTTAGTCTTTAATATTTGTTTTTGATGTTAAGGACGAAAAAGGTAGTATGGTTGCAAAGCTGAAACCTAAATGCCTTTTCATTACCTAGCAAAAAAAAAAAAAGATACTCATCCAATGCCGTTTTCATCAAATGAAACGCCAAGTTCTTTAAATGCAACTACGATAGAGCCTGCAAGCATTGAACTTGGTAAGCTAATTTCTGTAATATTTTAAAACATTTTCTATACATTGAGTTCAACCAAATTATAAATCAAACTATATCGTACGACTATAGAGCAGTCTCATAAACTTATTTATCATTAGCCACTAGACCTATTTTCTATATCCAAAATAAATCGATTAGTATCAACTACCAAGAATTTATAATCATTTTTCAGTATTTTTTAATTTAGATTTAGGGTAGATTGGGGTAATATGAGCACCCTGGTAATATGAGCATACTTAAAGATTTCTTAGATGTAAGCAGTGAAGTTAAAGTTACTTAGTATTTTTTGAATCGACTTTATGTGATGATAACAGGAATCAGTACAATTAGCGTAAATTTATATGCAGTAATTAGCGGCTATCGTGTAATTAAAACGCTGTTAAATTTTTTGCGTTGTTAAAGTCATATCATCACGAATGAATAAATCTGTGGCGCGAAATTTTGGTGCTAAAATAATGAAATTTATTTTTTCATCAAGAAAAACATATTAGTTAAAGATCCAATCCATTTTTATTTGAAAAAGAATGCATAAAAACATTAAGTTTTGACTTTATTTAAAGATGCTATTTTTGTGTAATACGAGCATGCTCAAATTACCGAGTGTTTTTCTTGGAAATTGCCTTGTTTAAAGTCTATTTGCTTTTTGAATAAAAACAAAACAGTAAAAAATTTTAATATTTTAATAGCATTAAATATTTTTCTGTACTTTAAATTCAAAAAATTTGAATTTTTATTGTTCAAAGGTTTGAGTTAATCAAATTGAAAAAATAACGAACTAATTTTTTTAAATTTTTTTTTGCGGAAAACATAGTAGCATTGTTTCAATAAAAAGTAGCTTAAAATTTGATATTTTGATGAGAAGTTTTGTTAATAACGAATCATTGTATTCCAAAAATTAGTTCTAATTGTCAGATTGATATTTTTTTACATAATTAATGTTATTTTTTTGAGCTAATTTAAAGTGCTCATATTACCAAGTGGTCTGGGTAATATGAGTACTTTTGCTACTTTTTTACAACTTCTGTATTTTTGAAAAAAAAATTTTGGGTGCTAATGTCTAAGTGGACCATGAGTAGGGATCCCTAAGAATTATTTATTCGCAAAAATTTTGTTTCCAGCAAAATTATTTTTGAAAATATTCCAATTTTCGCTTAAGGTGCTCATATTACCCTAATCTACCCTAACATCCAATAACAAGAAAAGAGAAAATCCAACACAAATTAGAAGACGAACGAAAATCTCAGATCTTGAATTGCAACGTTTATCCTTGATAATCGTACGTATCAAAGGAACAAATAAACACTGTGAAAGAAAGCATAAGAAAAGAAAATACAAAATTGGACAGGTAAGATAATTTAATTGTATATAATTTCTTTATTTAACATTTCGTTTTATAATGTCTAACTATCAGGTTTCTAGTAAATATCAATAGACATATTAAACAGCGCTTAATTGTGCCTATAGAAAAGCGTCTAGGCCAAAAAAACATTTTTCAGACGGAAATTTTTGTAATCTTTTTGTCAATAATAATTTCTAGTTTGAAATAAGAATTTGCGTACTTTTTCTTTTGCAACATCAGCCAAAGTTCGCAAAACCTTAAGTATAGAAGTTTTTATAATGAAATCAAAGATTTTCAGCAATTTTGTTTTTAGATTGATTCGTGAATCGGCTCGTCAAAGAAAACGAAGGCAAAAACTTAAAGAGAGTATCGAAATTGTGTGTCAAAACAACCCTGAAGCGTCAAGTGCTTTGAAACAGTTTATTCGAAACCATCCTGGACGACCGCATCTTGAAGTTGATCAACCAGAGCTTTCATCAACAATTATAAAAATTGTGCAGAACTCATCAGCAGCTGACGAACGTCGAAGAACAAACTGCCTTCGTAGCGTCTCCACTTTGGATGACCTTCAGACAGAGTTGACAAAAATAGGCTTTACCTTGAGTAGGAGTGGTTTGTACCTTCGTCTTTTACCACGATGTGGAAACACTTCTGAAGGAAAAAAAAATGTCAACACGGTTCCAGTGAAGCTATTACGTCCAGAAAACTCAATGCGAAAAAAAACAACGATAGAATGTTTGAAAAGTCATTTATTGACGACATGTTTGAAGTTTGCAAATTATTTGGACCAAAAGCTGTGCTTTTTATTTCCAACGATGATAAAGCCAGGGTTCCATTGGGTCCTGCTGCAGCAAGCCTTCAGGCGCCCATGCTGATGCATATGAAATACAAGGTCAAACTCATGGATCACGACTTTGTCATTGGTGCACAGCACAAATTGATCCCATCAGTGTATGGCATATGCGAAGTTAACAAAACTGGAAATGTATCTTACAGTGGGGACACTTTCATACGCATAAGAAGTGGGAAACACGATACATCAAATGCTTTTACAAATGCTTTTGATGTTAGAGAGCTTTTTAAAACCAAGTTGGTTGAACGTAGACCAATTATGTTAATGGAGACTGATGGAGCTCAGGATGAGGCACCGCGCTTCCCTAAAACCTTAGCAACTGCTGTTGATCTCTTCCGCTTGCTTGATTTAGATGCCCTTCTTCATGGTGTAAATGCAGCTGGGCTTTCAGCCTTTAACCCCGTCGAAAGAAGAATGGCACCTCTTTCTCACGATTTGGCTGGAATAATTCTTCCTCGTGATTATTTTGGCAACCACCATGATTCTTCAGGAAAAACAATCGACCAAAAATTGGAGCTAGAGAACTTTCAAAAAGCGGCTACCGTTTTAGCCCAAGTTTGGGAGAAAACAGTCATTGATGGGTATCCTGTTCATTGCTAGGCTGTACCAGTTGGAAAAGCATATGAACCACCTACTCCTGATCCTGTTTAGGTAGAAAAACATTTTCAGCAATCACGATACAGCCTTCAAATCGTAAAATGCCCAGACAAGTCATGCTGTACACCATTTCAAACAAACTGGATGAAAAACCTCCCCCAACGTTTCATTCCATTTCCAGCCATTTACAAATACTACGAGAATGGTTATAAAGCAATAGAGCCGTCTACATATTTTAAAAACGTATCAAACCAATCAACATTTGCACCACTGACACATCGCCTTTTGCTACATGATATACCTACAGAAGGATTAAAATACAAAAAAATACCATTTGATCTGTATTGCCCATCGATGAAAGAAAAGCTATCAAACTTTTGCGTTAACTGCAATAAATACTGGCCAAGTGAGGCTGCAATGAAACGGTATAAAAAAGCACATAAAAAACAAAAAAAACGATTGAATTGGAGAGTGAGGAGAGTGTAAGTGAAAGTAAATATATTAATAAAAGTGAAGATGTCAGTGAGGAGGTTGTCGATGAAAGTGTGGAAGCTGAGTTCATGCCTGTATTTGATAATATGTTTGACTTATTTAAGTCACCATTTGTGGAAATATAAAATATAACACTCGCAAGAATCCTATTTTATAATATTATTCTTTATTTTTATTATTAACTTCCCGGTTTTTAATTAAGTACAGAGAAATGTCGAAATAACTAGATATTTTTTGGTTTTTAATGTTTTATAGCAGCCGTGGCGCAGTGGTTAGAGCATTGGACTCGTAACCCAAGGGTTGCGGGTTCGATCTACGCTCGAAGCAAATAAACGTTATCGGTGAAATTGGAAACTGAGAGCTAACTTAATAAATGATATTCTTCTTGTGGCGGTGCTCTGTGATAAGACCATTAGGACTTCTTAGAGCACCTAAATAATTAAAAAAAAAGTTATGCACTCAGGAAGGGGGGCTTTATTTTGGAATAAATAATGCGTACGTACGCAAAGGGGGGGGGGCGTCGAAATCAGTACTTTTACTGCGTACGTACTTTAAGGATGGCCCCTTAGTAAAACATTTGTATTTTTCTTTGATTAATTCTTTAGTACACACTTCTTAAATCTTTAATTAGTTATGCTTTTGTAAAACTCAAGAATTTTTAAACTTTATAAACTCAAAAAATGCATTACTTGGAATCAAAGAAAGAGGTTTTACTTTTCCTTGATTCAGTCTAACAACCATATAACGTGAAGCAGTCTTTTTTGAAATCACCTAAGCAGCTACACTTTTACCTGTAACATTTTCTTTTGCGGCAATATACAACAAATTCTGTGTAAGTGTTTATTTGGTGTAACTATAAGGAAGACCTCTACCAACAAAACAAAATGTTTGTTGACCATAGTTTTTCAACAGCAGGTTGTTCCTGTGGAAATATTTGGGCAGCGCTAATTGGTTGAGGGTTATTGAATTATGATTGGTTAATGGTTATTGAATTATGATTGGTTGATGATTATTGAGTTTTGTCTTTTCAATGTAGCAAATAAATCAGTTCCTTTTTGATCCTTTTTGACTCTTTTTGACTATTTGGACGAACTCTCTTTGAACTCTCTTGTAGTTGCATAAACTCTCTTGTCAACTTGGCTCCCATGGCCTACTTGCCCTGGTCTTCCCTACTTTTTATTAAATTTAAAAATAAAAAAAGTCGTAAAAACATATTTAAACAATAAAAGACATTAAAACATTAGGTAGATATAATAACGTGATTCAAAACAAAATAAAAAAAAACAAAAAGAAAAAATAATTTGACATATATTTTAATCTACTAATTAAATTAATTAACAACTAACTTTTCTTACTAATAGTTTTTTCTAAAGAATGTAAAAATAGCAAAAATGAATAATAACTTTATTAAACAATTTTACCAAACATACTTCTAATAACACAAACCGAAATCAAAAAATAATATTTCATGAGTAACAGCAGAAATAGGAGTAAAAATAACAAATTTTTTTTAAAAAAAAAGAAAAATACACAAAAAATATACGAAACTAAACTCAATATAAAAATTAGTAAGCTAAATACTAGAAACAGTAAATAACTAAAAGCAGAAACACTGAGCCACTTACGAGCATCTTGAGATAAAAAATGTAATAAAACATCTGCTGAATATCTTATTTTAAAAGTCATTGAAACAAGTACTTAATTAAATATTTCTATTATTTTTACAAACATGCTAGAAATATATCTATATAAAATATTTATATAAATATGTTTGGACATTTTAATTTTAATTTATATATCTTTTGTTTTGATATTAATGAAATGCTTTGTGGATGCTTTGTTCAAGACTTGCGTACAAAATGATTTGTTCAAAACAATTTAAACTATAGTAATTCAATCTCAACTTTTTTGTACAAAACTATTTGTTTAAGACGTTTAAAATTGTAGAGTAAAAGCGGGTAGAATAAAATAGAGGATAAAATAAAATAGAGGCTAGAATGAAATAGAGGCTAGAATGAAATAGAGGATAGAATGAAATATAGGATAGAATGAAATATAGGATAGAATGAAATAGAGGATAGAATGAAATAGAGGATAGAATGAAATAGAGGATAGAATGAAATAGAGGATAGAATGAAATATAGGATAGAATGAAATAGAGGATAGAATGAAATAGAGGGTAGAAGGAAATATAGGATAGAATGAAATAGAGGATAGAATGAAATAGAGGATAGAATAAATTGGAGGATAGAATGAAATAGCTGCGACAATGTTTATTCTTTTGCTTCTACTTATTTATTGAATAAACGCTTTGCAAATATTTTTTGATCATGTTGTGGAGAATCTTTTTCTGAATGAGATGATAGAAAATGTTAATATAAAATAAAAAATTTTTTTGTATTATTTGAATAATGGTCTTAAAACTCTCGGAAGTAAAACTTGGGTTGAAACTTTTTTCCAGTGAGCAATTCCAGGTTTCGCGTTTTTCATAAAATCCTGACCCGAATATAATAAGTGCTTGAATATCGAATTCATTTTAATAGTGTATAAGTTATAAAAAAATTTGTTATAATATATTAAAAAGAATTATTTAATATAATGAACCTATCAAATTATCTATCTATCGCAAATTATTATAAGAAAATGAGTATAAATATCGGGTCTTGATTTTTATACTCATTTTCTTATAAAAAAGCGAAACCTGAATTTGCTCACTGGAAAAAAAGAATTGACCTGAAACTTGCTGAAATTCAATATAAAACGTTTCCTTATGCTGGTCTCTTTATCAAATTTAAATTTCCTGTAAAAAGTTATGAATAAAAACAAAAGCGGTGAACTATAGGGTTGAATGAAATATTTTCTTATATAATTATACCAATTATTTGCTTAGTGAATTGGGCTTTTATTAATTAATTATGTCAAAACTGAACAATAAATCTTTATAAACACTTCTTTCAATTAAATCCATTATTATCAAAACTGTTCTAATATAATATATGCCTTGCGATTGCGAATTGCGCTTGCAGTGGCAAAAATAAAAAGTGGCGACTTTTCACTCAACAAAGCTGCACAATCATTCAGCATACCAATACTACTGGTATTAACTATTACTAAACTACTACACCTATTAAAAGTTGCTACCGGCAGTAGCAACATTTAATAGGCGTTTCGACGGCATAAGTGATACAACTCAAAATGCAAGGTTTGGTTTAGTTCAAAAGCGATATATAAAAGGTACAGAGTTTTATTGCACCAAAAAGTGCAGTAGAACTGACTACTCAACTCAACCTCCAGAACCTCCTAAAGATTCAACATCACCACATAAACATTATTTTCTTTGTTGGTTTTTTTTAATAATTTAATAAATTGGTTTTTTTTAATTGTTATTACTGGTTTATTATTTATTTTTAATTAAATATTATTTTAATTAGTCATGACTTTGCATATTTCTTTCTCCTCAAATATGAGGGTAGAGTGAAACTTTTTTTTCTAATTTATAAAAGTTAAACAAATTGATTTTTATATATTTAAATACACCTCAAAATTCTCTACAAATTATTAAAAAAAAAAAAAACTAAAAATTGATTTTCCCGTAAAAAAAAAAAAGAGTTTTAACTTTTTCATTTGACTCCTTTTACTCTATTAATTCAGTCTAACGTTTTTGTACAAAAAAAGTTTAAGACTATAAAAAATTATTAGTAATTATAAAAACTGTACTAATTCAATAAACTATAAAAATAACTTCATAAAGATAATATTTTTGCTTTAATATTTATTATAACTAGAAATGTTTGAACTTGGCTGATCGTCTTGTGGTCTAAGTGCACCCTGGTGCCTATAATAACTTTTACAAAAAATCGTTCATTATATTATAGTATAAATAATTATGATATCAAATCAATGAGCATTAAAATCAAAGCATTAAAAACGGACTATGATGGTTCTTGATTTAAAATCTTATTTTTTTAATTTCAACTCTTTATTATTTGAAAACCATTTAATCATTAATATAATTGAATCAGTATTTTTTTAAAGGGCTGATTTGACATTTTTTGCAAAATCTTTTTTTTTAATGATTTATGTTCTTTGATAACATCTTTAGGACCGTACCGAACGGGGGATACAGGGGTGTTCCCCTCCCCCATTCCCAAAGCTGTCATATAAGCTTTTGAGTTGGTACATTGAGCAAGTTTTGAACTTTAATTGTATATAAGTTTTGAACTATAGTAGCAAATTGCAAATATAAAGTTTTTTTTTTTTTGCTTTTGGTGTCTCTAGTTGCCAAAAATACATACAATTACCCCTCCCTCCCCATGGAAGACCTCTTAGGAAAGGCTCTGGATATCTTTATAAGTTTCTTTTAAAAGATTATTTGAATGTCATCTTCATATTTAAGTAAAGCCAGCTGAGAACTTTTTTTACTTTATTAAAAGGACAAATTTACTTAAAATACGCACTTTAAAAAAATTTTCTTTTCTTCGTGACTTAAAAACCAACTATTTTCCACAGTTGTTGCTGTCAAGTTTCGCATTGTTGTTTTTGTTGCTGTTTTTTTTTTTTAATATAATAAATAGTTTGTCATGGAGGATCATGATATTTCTTGTCAAAGAAAAAGAAAAGAAAGTGAGTACAAGCATAACTAGATTAAACAAGCTCATTTAATGGGACTATCATACACCAATCACTAGGAAAATGAACTTCCACCAAAGTACTATGAGTTTACTTGCAGGTAAAGTTCAACTTTTCAATACATTTAATTCATTTTAAATAAATGTTTACATGAATGTTGAATGCTTAAAAAGATTATACCATAACATAGTTTAAAATACCTGAGCCAGGTATTTTGTTTTGCTTATATCTAGCTTATACCTTTCTTATATCTATTACTTCTGCTCTAACCCTAAGTTAGATAAGCCAATAATAAGTATAAGCAAGTATAATCTAGTCTAAGTATGAATCCTAAGACTAGGTTAGTCTAAGGGGTAATCCATAAATTACGTCATTGGTTTTGTGACGACTCATACGGGATACGGGACTTGTAAATAAAGTGTAACAATGTTGTGACGAGCATAGAGAGGGGGTCAAAAATAGTCAAAAATTGCATGGCGTGATTTATGGGCAAACTCTAAATATTTGGTCCAGCTCAAAAAAGTTTATCGTGAAAGAAATAAAAGATGCAACTAAATTGGAGCATCGAAAATTACAAAAAATCTTGTGTTTCTACTAAAACTAAGGGTAAAAATACCCCAAAGGAAAGAAAGGTTCAATTTTCTATTAATAAACTATTTCATTTTGTATATGATTGTGATAAAAAAAGTCTTCAGCAAGGCATTCATCAATACAAATGATTTGGTAAGTCATACTTTTTTTATAGCTAAACATACTGGTGGGTCATTCCACGTCAAACGGTCCAATTTCCGAAATAATTCCCGCACTATCATCTCAGATTTTGATAAAATTTTGTCTGTATGTTGTTAAACAAATTGTCGGTATGTTGTTTACCAAAATTTCAAATCAAAATGTTTATTATTTCGGATTTTGTGGTACTTTTTGTGAAGCTTACCCAAACTTCAATATCTGTCAGTAGCTAAAAATTGAATTTTTGGGGTCCTATATTTTTGCAATGAAAGGGTAATATATCTTAAAAACGTGGTTTCTTAGTAAACTGAAGGTGCAAATCACAAATAATATATTGCAAGCTTCATATTATGCCTACATTTTAGTCTAGAGTTCGCCAAATATTGTCACAAACGCAACTCTATAAATATTTTTTATTTATTTGTAGGGTCATATCTCTAAAACCAAAGGTTTTTGAATATTGCTATTTTGTCTAAAGGTTCTACATACTATCATAATGATATGTATTAAAAATTTGCTATTTTAAAAATTTCTCTGCTGAGTTATTCTGAAAGCAATATGGCAAAAAAAGTGAAAAACCCTTAAATAACGTGTGTTTGAACCCCTAAAACTTGATGTGGGCAAAATTTTTTTGTTTTTTTAATTGTATTATTGGAAAGAACTTATTTCAAAATTTTAGAAATAATAAAAACTGTCTTGGAGAGATCTTTCTTATGAACGAAAAAAATCTAATTTTTATAAGCTAAGTTAGGTCTACAAAATCTTTGATATTTTAAAAACGATATTAAGGTCCGTATATTAACTATTGCCATGTAGGTAATTTTAGTAAGTAAGTATATTTTTATTCTACGGACAAATCTCTCTAAATTAATTTCCAATATTTAAGTTTATCACAAACATCTAATATTCGAAGACGAAAATTAGAATAGATGTTATAATAAGAGTTATTTTAAATTTATCCTGACATGTCTGTTGAACAAAACTAAACTACTTGTTGTATTAGAAAATTTGATGGAAGTTTATGTCATTTAATTACTTATTCTTGAAAAAAGAGTTTTATTGACTTTTGCTCAGAACTTTCGAACGAGGAACAGAGTTTGATTGTGAGGCGAACTTATTCAACCACAAGCTCTTAAAGTGAAAAAATTGACGATATTGATGACATAGATGATAAATTTTGTTTAACTGACACTATTAATACTAGCCTTTCTGAGCTTGGAATTTCACCTTTAAGAAAACGTGTTAGTAAGAGAGATCATGCTAGTTATGCAAAAAGCAAAATTTCGAAAGTGCAGTTGCAGAAAAAATAGCTGTTGTTAGTGGTTTATCACAAGATAATAGTGTCCTACCACTAAGCAGTGCAAGTGTAGAGTGTGAGAATTGCATTGACTGGTCAGATTTGATATTAGAATTGAAAGATAAAATATCTACAATAAGTAATCCCTGTGAAAAAGTTCAAGTTTTAACTCTTGTACCAAACAGTTGGTCAAAAATAAAAATATTTAGTGAGTTTAAAGTATCAGACAGAATGGCTTAAGCAGCAAAAAAGTTAAAGGCAAAAAGTGGAATCTTAGCACTTCCAGAAAGAAATGCAGCAAAGAAATTGCCAGAACATGTTAAAGAAAAAATTTTGAAATTTTATGAACACGAAGCTTTTAGCAGAACATGTCCAGGGAAAAAGGATTTTGTATCTGTACGCATGGTGCAAAAAAATATGTGTGCATATGCAAAAAAAATTACTGTTAGTTAATTTAAAGGAACTTTTTTTGGAGTATAAAAAAGAAAATAGAGCTGAATTCGGATTTTCTAAATTCTGCGAGTTACGTCCAAAATGGTGTATAACTGTTAGATCTTCAGGTACCTATCGTATTTGTGTATGTACTATTCACCAGAATATAAAATTAATGCTTGCAAGTAGCCCAGTTACGGTAGACTATAAATGTCTAATTGAAAAAATAAATTTATTTATGTTGATAGTGATGAAGTAGACAATATTAAAGACAATCAAGAGAAACGATTTAGTACTGGAAACACAGTTGCAGGTACTCGTGATAATCACAAATTTGTACCTGTAAATGAAAATCAGGTTTGTGTCAGTCGTATATCAAATGACAATACATCTTTTATTGCAAACGTTAATGAGAGTTACAACAACAGCTCAACCAAATTAGTTTCACTGTCTGATCTTAGTCCTGGAAATTTTGTTGCATGTATTTACGATGCACATTGGTGGATTGGACATGTTTGTGAAATTTCAGAAGAACAGGAAGATGTTTTCATTGATTTTATGCATCCTCATGGTATGGCTCAGTCATTTTACTGGCCTAGCACCAAGGACAATTGTTGGGTTCCTGAGCAACATGTTATTGCAGTCATTCCAAATCCAATCAGTTCTGCAACAGGTCGATATTACAATTTACCGTCATTTGTTGTTTCAGACATTAATTCCAAATTTGAAGCTATTTTAAATAAGTAATTTGGACTCAAGTTGATTATAGTTTCGTACAACTGAATTTTTTCTATCACAAATTTTTTTTTTGTAGATAAGAAACAATATATTAACATAAAAATATTTGTTTTTAGTTTTTTGTTGCAAAAAGTGTGTTGTAAAAGCTGTATTGTTTGACTAGATTTTGCATTTATAACCAGGACAACATTTGTGACGTGTTGGATTAATGGTGCTCTTAGGCATATAATAATCGTCGCTTAAAATTTCGTAATAAAATTTAAAAAAATACATATATAACAAAAAAACAAGCGCCCCTTTTTGGTTGGTGCCCATAGTCAGTTGCCTCAACTTCTCTAGTATTTTAAATTGCCAATAACATGCATTTATCCGCAGTATTTTATAGATAATAAGATAATCTCTTCAATAAATCTGTTGTAAGTTTTTTTCTTTTCCTTGGCGTAGTACCATTTTCAAGAGATTAAAATAGCTCTTCTAAATCTTGAATTTAATGGCTATATATTCTAGTTTTTATTGTCATTAATAGCTCTCTACTTAAAGTACCATAAGATTCTTTTAATTTTCTTAACATAAAATCAATTGCTAATCGGGCTGTTGCAAGATTAGCAGCGTTTCTACTAAAAGCTTCAACATTTAATTTAATAGGCTTTAGCGTATTGTCAGCTCATGTTCCATAATTAATATTTTCTTAAAGTGCGCACTTCCAATACCTTGAAGAGTTTCTTAAATGATACAAAATTGTTTTAAAATACATTAGAAAATATTATAATTTATATTTTGCCTATTTCTGGATTAGATTTACCCAACTATTTTGTAATTGACAGTTTTGATCCAACCGTTAATTTTATGAACTTTTTTTTACCGTGGGTTGCCCTAGCAATAATATAACTACAGCATTATCTAAGCATGCTATTATGCATCATATACTAATGACTAGAGAGGTCAGGGATTCAAAAAACACACTGATGCGTCCGAAACAAGTCCAGGCATTCAAATCACGAGACTCGCCGAGTCTTAGACCGGGTATTCAGCCACAGACTCGCCGTGTCCGGGTAGCCAGACCCAAAAAATCCCTAGAAATAACTCAATCAAATGTTAAAAAATATTTTTTGAACATTAAAATATTTTGGTTTTTGGCACAATAAGCTTTGATTTTGATGCAGCATGATAAATCTTTGTTTAGAACGAAATTGTAAAATTCAAAAAATTTATATATTGACCAAGTTTTTTTCGTTCATAAGAAAGATCTCTCCAAGACAGTTTTTATTGTTTCTAAAATTTTGAAATAAGGTCTTTCCAATAATACAATTAAAAAAACAAAAAAAATTTTGCCCACATCAAGTTTTAGGGGTTCAAACACACGTTATTTTATGGTTTTTCACTTTTTTCGCTATATTGCTTTCAGAATAACTTAGCAGAGAAATTGGCGAACCATTGACTAAAATGTTGGCATAATATAAAACTTGTAATAAATTATTTGTGATCTGCACCTTCGGTGTTTTAAGAAACCACGTTTTTAAGATATATTACCCTTTCATTGCAAAAATGTAGGACCCCAAAAATTCAATTTTTAGCTACTTACAGATATTGAAGTTTGGGTAAGCTTTACAAAAAGTACCACAAAATCCAAAATAATAATTATTTTGATCTGAAATTTTGGCAATGTTCATGAAACATGTTTAACAACATACTGTCAAAATTTTATTAAAATTGAATATGGTAGTGCGGGGACCTCTGCACCACTTGGCGTGGAATGACCCTGGTGCTGTACCACATGTGAATGGTTTGGCTTACCAAAATGCTAAGATTACACTTAAAAAGGTGATGGAAAAGTGTGAAGATGGAAGACCTTGATAAATTTAATGAGTTTTATAACAAGCTGTACCTGGCCAACTATTAAATGTATAGATCTCCCTGGATAGTGTTTGAGAAAGACTCAAAATAAAAAACCTGAAATTTATGCTTACTGATATCAATTTGATTCATTACCTTATATATATGTATTATATTAATTTCTTACATGTTAAAACATTGTTTTAAAGTTTTAAAGTTGTAGTTCTATGAGTTTTAATTTATTTTCCTTCCTAAAATTTAAAAGGCCGATTATTTTGAAATTTCAAACATTAATTTTTAACAAGTTTTAACAAGTTTTAAAATTATACAAATTATCAAAGAGCACTAAAATATTATTTTTGCATGTGTATTTTAGAAATTTATTTATTATTTATATTATTTATTACAAAAATTATAAAAGTATAAGTAAGTAGATAAGTTAAGATATCAAGAGTTTTTTTAATTTTCTCAAAAATGGATTTTGAGCAAACCGCCTTTTTAAAAAACGCCAAATGAATCATTGTTAAAAGTTTTATAATTAAAAATAAATAAAGAGTAGAAAATTGTTAAACAATATTTATTATTAAAATATTTATTATTAACAATATTGTTAAACAATTTTGAAGCCGTTACATAAAAAAATGTATAAAATTTATTTTGTCATAAAGAGTCACATTAATTATTTTTTATGCGATTAAAATTCTTGCATTATTGATATAAAAGAGAACAAAATTTAATAGAACATGGTTTGACCTAATGAAAATAAAAAACAATTAAATACAATATTTCTAATGCCAAATGATGCTATTGTATTTCTAATTCTTTATTCTTATCTAATGTTAACAAATGCACAACAATGCTCTATTTATCTTGCTTGTTGAATGTTGATACATTTAAAATGTTTGATATAATCTTGTTGTTTAAAACTATACCCGTACCAAACGTACCAAACGATTTACTTATACAACAAAAATTATAAACTTATGCAACAAAAACCTTTAAGTATTTTTGTAAACAAAAATGGAACAACAAAGTCAAAAACCATCATCAACAAGTATCATGCAAGTTGGCACTGGCTTTTGGGCATCGAAAGTACTTTTGGGTGCAGTAAAGTTTGAACTTTTCACAAAAATTGCAGAAAAAAAGTTAATGTCAGCCCATGAAATAAAATCAAGTTTAAAGTTAAACTGCACCGACCGAAATTTATTTGATTTTTTAGACACACTAACAACATTTGGTTTTTTAGAGAGAGAAGGTTTACTTGATACTGCAATTTATTCAAACAACATAAGCACAGACTTTTTTTTAGACAAAAAGAAACTCACTTATATTGGTGGAATGCTGGAAATGCAAAACAACAGATCTTATGACATTTGGAGTAACTTTGAAGAAGCATTGTTAACAGGACGTCCGCAAAGTGAAGCAAAGAACGGGGAAAATTTTTTTGAAACTTTGTACTCGGATACTGTAAAGTTAAAAGAGTTTATGCATTACATGAGTGGTTTACAGATGGAGAACTTCATTCTCTTAGCACAAAGTTTTGATTTTTCAAAATACAAAACATTAGTTGACATAGGCGGCTCGGCAGGATTATTATCTTTGATGGTTGCAAAAAATCACTCTCATATGAGCTGTATTTCTTGGGATTTACCTCCAGTTGCTCTGATTGCTAACGAAGTTATTGAAAGCCATCAATTGCAAGATCGTGTAAAAACATGCTGCGGGGATTTTTTTAAGGACGAATTTCCAAAAGCCGATATCGTAACAATGGGAAATGTTCTACATGACTGGGACGAGAAAACCAAGTTAATGTTGTTTAAAAAAGCTTACGACGCTTTGCCGGATGGTGGAGTTTTTATTGCTATTGAAAATGTAATTGATGACGAAAGAAAAATGAATGCTGGAGGTTTGTTAATGAGTTTGAATATGTTAGTTCAAACTGGAACTGGGTTTGACTACACATTTGCTGATTTTAATATATGGTCTGAAAAAATTGGATTTAAATCAACATCAATTATACCTCTTTCAGGACCAACAAGTGCTGCAATCGCTTTCAAATAATATACGTTAGTATTAGCTTAGATAATATTGGTACATTTATTTTAACATTTTATATTTAATAAATATTTCAAATTTTTTACAATGAAACAATTAAAGGTGTACCCCCTCTGATTTTAAATCTTAGTATTTTTACAAAAATTAATTATTGGTAACATACTTATAGCAAATATTTTTTTGAAAATCTATACTGTTGCCATGTTAATCACTTAATACCGCCAAAATGACTTTACGTTGGCCAAAATATTAAAAAGTGGTCATATTTTTATAATTCAAAACTAAATCATAATGTTGTCATAAAACAAGGGCTGTGGTATATTGTGGAACAGATTTTTCATAAGTTATCAAATAATATAATAATATCAAAACCATTAAGTACGACCAGAGATCGGGGTCAAGTTTTTCATCTTTTTATTGAAAAAACCCTTTTTTTATTTAAAAAAAACAACCCATTTCATTCGTTTTTTATAGATTTTTATTAAAAAGTACAACCATTTCATTCGTTTTTTATAAGAGTATAACATCGTAAACACTTTTTGAAAATTTCATCGAAAAATATAAATATTTGGTTCTCCAAATATATTGGCAGGTGTGCACAAATTCTAAAAAAAACACAATTAAAGTAAAAACTTTAAATAAAAGTTTTGTTCATAAAATATGTAAAAAAAAATTTTCTACTTTTTTTTAATATATGCAACATATACAATATCTGGACATGACTTCAACGTCTGAAACTTTGCCACCAACAGTAGTGATAACAGAAAAGACTCTAATTCAGGAATGAATATTCTCATTTGTGTCATGCACCCTCGCATGATACACAAATATCAGTCAGTGGCAAACATGTTTTTGGCAATTTATTAGCAGCATTTGCCATGCTTTTTTCTGCTGTAGTTTTAACAGTTGTTTTAATTACTTTTATTTGTTTTCCAGAACTTTTTTTGTTCATTATTTTTATTGTTATTGGCCAATTATTAGCCAATGGCTTTGGTTTGGTAGCTTTGGTAACAGTTGTTCTAATTACTTTTAACAGTTTTCCAAAATTGTTTTTAGTCATAGGCTTTTTTTATTGGCCAGTTATTAGCTAATAGCTTTGGTAAATTTAAAATTGTTCAAAACACTTTTAAGCCTGTCATGACCAATAGTTGCATGCAATATATCTATGGCCAATAATTGTATGCAACAAATTATTTCCTTATTAATATCAAATCTTTTTCTATTATGGTCTTTGTTAGAAGTGTAGAACTCATAAAGAGGAGATAAAGATGAGATAAAGATAATACAGGTAGTCGCAATTTCTTTTCATAAAAAATATAACAAGGAAGATAAACCACGTCCTTTAGTATACCTTTCACCTGATGAGAGTGTGAAACAGTTACATTCGAAAAGGTACAGTTGACATTGAAAAGAACTAAAAACAGGAACTAAAACAGCAACGTTAATGATACGTTAACCTGATACATCAGATTTTGAAATAAGTGCATCTTTAAAGTCTTCAACTTTATCAGATGAAGCTGACAAATTGAGTTTTCAGTAATTGGTTCAAAATCACAAGAGCTGTTAGCAGCATTTAAACTTAATTTTAACAAGTGTAGAGTTTGATAATGTGACTAACATATCTGAAAGATATAATGGCATGCAGTATATTTTAGAATAAGTATGCCACCTACGTTCCGATGCGCTGGACATTTACAAAACCTTGTTTGACAGTCTGCAATCCAATCTTGCTTTAATGCAGTAAATTTTTTTTTGCAGTAGTACAAGAAATATACACTTTTTTCAGTAAACCCGCCTTTTTAGCCAGAATTTCTTTAATCGAAATAATCAAAAGATCAGTAACGCAATCCTGGCCAATGGTCGAACAAAGAGAGTTTTTTAAATCTTCAGATTTAAAAAAAACTCTCACTTATACCTATTCGGACTTATGTCATTATTTGCAAATTCCTAAAGAAATTGAAAATAATGGCATAAGTGCGAACTGGCATAAGTGCGTAGCAGTTGCAAAAACTGGCATAAGTGCGAACTAGCATAAGTGAGAATTGGCATAAGTGCGTTGAATAAATTTTAAAAGATTGACATAAGTGCGAATTGGCATAAGTGCGGATCTCTATGCTATGTTTTCAAATTCTTTTGAATGTTAGAATGTGCAATTCATACTATTAATTAGGTTACCCAATTAAGGTATTGATATAAAAGTAGTCAACGTGGCGATGATGTTTATACTTATTATTTACAGAATTATGTTGTTTACTTACAGTAGTCATTGACGACTTTGCGATAACATCAAATTTCTATTTGTACCAATTTTCTGCTTGCGGTTTTATCTTTTCTTTTATCTATTGTTTTAGTATTTATCTAAATCAGTCATGTAGATTGCTACAAAACTACAGTATATACTACATATATAATATATTTATAATTAAATATCGTAGCTTTGTTGCTAGCTACTACTTAACGACAACTCAATACCTATTAGCCACCTATTGCTATAGCAATATGTATACATATCCTGGGTTTTTAGTCAGCCATTTTAAAACAGAATATATTTATATTTACATATCCTAGCATATAGGTAGTCGATATCGCTAGCTAAAAAGCTGTGGTGTGTATATACAACAACATTTTAGCTGGCAATTTAAATATTATAATATTATTGTAGCTATCTTGAACATAACAACAAACCTGTATCTATTTGAAAGCTACATTAGCTGCCGATTAGGCAGCTAATGTAGCTGGCTTAATGTTACTAACTGGCTTTATGTTAAGCTAACTGGCTTTATGTTCAAGCTTATAGCTAACAATATATTGTAGTATAAACGACTTATAGCTAACGATATATTGTAGTAATATCGATAGTTACGATGCTGCGATATCTAGATAACGACATGTCGTAATAGAATCGCAATGTTATATGTTCAATTTTTATTAAAAATATATTAGATACAATATTAAAATAAAATTTTTAGGACGTAAAAAATAAAATAAAACAATAATGCGAGAAAAAATCGCTATAAAGCTACCAACAGAAAGTTAAACTAAAAATGACGTCAACTTAGAATATTCAAAAATGAACAGTGTAATCGATTTGTAATAATCGATGAGTTATAATCTGTTTTAAAATTGTCTATAATTTTGATGAATGATAATAAGGTTATAATTTCAATTACGTTTACTATTTGCAGCTTTTGTGTATTTCTATAAAATCACTGAATGATTTTTTTTTTCAACTAAACGTTTTCTATTAATTACTTTTTACCAATGCTTTTATTAACTCATCGTCTCTGTTTGTTTGTTTGTCTGTTTGTTTGTTTGTCTGTGTTTGTTTGTCTGTTTGTTTGTCTGTTTGTTTGTTTGTCTGTTTGTTTGTCTGTTTGTTTGTTTGTCTGTTTGTTTGTTTGTTTGTTTGTCTGTTTGTTTGTCTGTTTGTTTGTTTGTCTGTTTGTTTGTTTGTCTGTTTGTCTGTCTGTTTGTTTGTGAGCATCAAATCTTGCAATCAATTTTTGAGTCACTTCCTGATGATAGATTTTCTTCAAATTTTGCATACTCTTGCTTGATTACAATATTCAATAATTGGTTTTGTAATTTTTTTTTTTGTATAGGTGCCCCAAGAAGACCTAACGGTCTTGTCACAGAGCACCTCAGAAATGCATTTAACAAGGAAGTTCACGCCTCCTTCCTTACCGTGAATTTATTTAGCTAAGAGTTAAATTCTTTGTTAAATTTAATTTATAAATGATTTAGAATAAGAGGTGGATGTGTATGCGTAAGAAAGGGTAAGAGGGATGGGAGAGAGAGAGTTGCTGATTTTAATTATTTTATTAGGATCGCAGAAAATTTGTTAATTGTTCTCAAGGAGGAGCAAGGGGTGTAAAAACTATAATTAACTAATGTTGCAAGTTACCCCAAGAGGTTTGTAAAATAGTTAAAACGCTTAACTAATCTATACAACATACCAAAAACGTAAAATATTTTGATATTATCAATTTATACTATCGTTATTTACTTCGAATGTTGTTGATTCGTGATCATGTCGGATCCATTATCTAACATGATCACGTATTGGATATTAGATTATGTAGTACAAAGAAAACATAAAATAAAAATGTAATAGCAAACAATTTATTTTTCTATCTATATATATGATTTTAAACATTGGTAAATATATTGAAGTATGTATGACCTCGAATGTTTTTTTTAGCAGTATAAGTTTTCTACTTTCTACTATTAGTAGAAAGTACTCTGCGTACGAAATTGAAATAGCTTTTCTCCAACAGACCATGAGAACGTACCATTTAGTTAAAGTGAAATTTGAAATTAAAGCCTTCACCAAATCCGTTATGAAATCCGCTAAAAGGATTATGTCCACCACCTTGTTGAGCTTCAGGATCTAAAGGATCTTCACCTTGGTCATACTTTGCACGTTTCTCTAAACAAACAAAAATTAGCATTTTTTTATTTCTGTACTTGCACATTTATCAAGTAAAACTCGTATTAAAATCAAAATAAAACAAACTAATATATTAGTTAAAATAAAACCTGGATCAGATAACACTTCTTTAGCATGAGCTAAGTCAATAAATTTTTTTGATGCTTTTTCTTTGTCAGGGCCGTCATATTTATCTGGATGCCACTTAGATGCTAATTTACGGAATTTTCTAAGAATTTCTGCTTTACTTGCGGATCTGTATTTGGAAGAAAACACAATATATACTCAAAATAATAAATACTTAAATATCTTTAGGGTATAAAAAAGTCCATTTAATAATATTTTATAATGCATAATAGTAATATAAATTAGGGTGTATCGAAAAATAATATTTATTTTGAATTTCCGATTGTAATAAAGCAGAAAAGTTGCATAAATAGTAATTGTGTCAAATCTTTTTCAAAATTTTTGATGAAGTTGGCGCCGGGGGTTGGTTTATGTAAAAACACGTTTTCTGCCATTTGTTATAAAATAAAAATAACAAATTCTATGCATATATTAGATTTGAATAGAGTTTACATATTAACAATAAATCTCAGAAACATTTACTAGAAACATTTACTATTTTTTTCGAAAAAATTTTAATGTCTTTAGTTTTCGCTTGATGGCTGTTTTTTTTTCGAAAAAATACTGTTTCATGAGTTCTTGCCAATTAAGTTCCGCACTCCATAATATACAACCAATGTTTTAATTGAGTGAAAAAGTTACTCTATGTTTAAACTTTAGCTATAAGTTCAATTACCTGATTCATTTGTCTTCGTCTGAAACGGTCTTTTTGTGTTAAATAAAAATCTCACTAGCCTAACAGGCTAGTAGAGATCAGAAGTAGAGAACAGATCCGAAGTCTCGTTTAAAAGTTTGATTTATCTCTATACTCTTTGATTATGGCATGGAAAATGTTGCACATCTGGAAGATAAACATTTTGATGGAGAACCTTCGAACTTTGTTTGTTTTCTTAGACCTTCCTTTCATTATTAATTGTAACGCCAATATCCTTACATGTGAGCGAGTATCCGATATCATAGCAAGAGGCATGTTGGATTAATGATAGTTGTTATGTCACTACTAGTATATCTAGACAAATTAATGTTTATAAAAATAAAAATACCACAAATGTCTAGCATATGGTGCATGATGGGTTAAATCTTATATTAAACCATATTCAGCAGTAAACTTCAACAACGAACTCAACTATTTCTTTCAGCCTGTGTAAGGGTTTGCTACATCCAACATAGTACGCTAATATTCCGATGACCCACCTGGCATGATTGTTTTGCAGGATTTTAATTAGTAAAACTGGATGGACAATAACCTGTAGATACTGCTGCTAAAATACCAAGAATATATTTTTTGGTCAAAACTAAGAGATTTTTTTTGGCGATGTGACACTGACAAGAAGGTAATTAACTATTAACAAGGTTGATCACAAAATTTTATTTCTTTTCTGATTGGCCCAGACAAATCATTAGGTCATGATGAATGTCCATTGAGTTTTTGAATTAGATGCTGTAGAGGTAGTTTATAAGCATGTATTTGACAGATAACCCAGTAGACAGGTCTTTTTAGTTTTAATTTGAATAAAGAAATAGCACCAAACAGAAATCCGATATTGACAACAGTTTCGTCACAACCAATGGCAACTAATTTGGATATATCAATGTTGTTTTGAATGCGCTTATACTTGTGCTGTATCCGTGTCCTGATGCAGTCACTATATGCACCAGATATTTTGATCCTGGTTTATGTACTAAGACTACATGTTCTTCTTTGGTAGTTTTTTGTATTTTTTTCTCTTTGTTAGTATCAATAACTAATGTTGTATCTTTTCTTCCATCAAAATACAAACCTTCTAACATTTGTATAATTGTGTGGTGTAAATATTGCATTTGAGTTCTATTTTTCTTTCATTCTCTATGAATCTATGGTCTTCTTTTAAAATTCTGTTTATATCTTCCATCTCTAAACATGCTGTAAATGCATCACATATGTTTCAAACACTTACTCTGCAACAGGCCTGTGCTAAAGATAGCAACAATGAATTTTGTTCATTTTTATCTTTTCTATTCCTTTTTTGTTTGCAGTCTTCAGCTATATCTAGATAATCAGCATCTGAGCCTAAGTCTGAGTATAAGCCTGAGTCTAAGCCTATTAGTATTCCTAAGTATATAGTATCATCAGAGTCAGTATGTGGAGATGGAGAATGAAAACTTGAATTCTAAAAGTTGCTTAATGATATTGCTTCAATGAATGTAATAATAAAAGAGAGTGTTAAAGAAGAACAGTAAGGGACTATTCTACTTTTTTTTGCTTTTTTGAGTTGTAGCTCAAAGTAGTTTTAATATCGAGACCTTCCATATGCATAATCTACATAAACCTCTGATTGCTGAGAAAATTATGTTTTCTCTCTGGGACTATTTTTAACTTTTTCACAGATGAATTTAGAAAAATTAAGGCACTTGCATGCTGCAACATAAAGTAAAGTATTTTCGGAATGCTTTTGGAATGTTTTTTATTTTGAACTTCAGTTTGCCTGTATGTTTTGTTTTGTTAACAGACTTCATAATATTTTTATGCTGTTGATTGTAATCAAGAGACATTTTCACAATGCGTTTATGAGATACAGTAGGAATCATTGCTTTTCTCTACAATTCTTGTATTTTGTGCACCAAATTTTCAGATATTTCTTTCAAAGAAAAAGTTAAAAAAAAAAAAAACTTCTCAAAGAAGTTTTTCCTCAATTTTCACTCTCATTTTCTGCATTGAAGAGTGATAACTTAGCATGATGTTTGCATGTTGGCAAGACTTTTTCACATAAGTCTGCTGATAAATGGAAGAAAGGACAAGTCAAATTACTCCTTATTAATTTCAATTAATTTTATTAATAAAAAGAAAATCTAAATCAGAGCTAATAAATTATAAGCTGTGGTTTCTCATTTATTTATTAAAATATTTAAAAAATAAATAATGTGATCATAGGCAAAAAAAAAAAGCAGTTGCGGTAAATAATATTGTTAAAAATTTTGGAATTGTCAATAAATTAGCCAGAATGATAATTATATTGATGTTATTTTTTACCTTTAGATTTAAGTAAAAGACTGCACTTTAATCTCAAGGTAAAAAAGGTGCAGGTTTTCACCTTAATCTTATGGTAAAGACTTTAGATATAAGTGAAAGCCTGCACCTCAGCATCATGGCTATATAGTATATACTTATAACCTATAGTATATATACAACCTATATCATTAACTTAATTCTTGTTTCATTTAAATATAATGCTATTTTTACAATTTTATGTATTGAAAGTTTCAACTTGCATAATATTTATAATTATTTAAAATTATTTATTTTTTATTTTTCCATTTAGGTTAAAATAGAAATATTTTACTGTAATATCCTATATTTTAACTATTCAAAATTTAAGTAACATTTAAAATGTTAGAGGCAGGTAACATTTTTGATGAAAAATGAACTAGTTTGTTGCCCAAAACAGAGAGGAACTCTTTTTTGCACCACAATATTCCTAAACTTCCAGAAATCCTCACATAATTGATTATTGCAAATAAAATGACATTGTGTTCGATTAGAAATTTGTATTTTTTACCTAGGTTTATCTATAATTTTTCATTGTCCTGTAGGACAATGATTTTTTGATTTAATTAACACTTTTAACAAATTTAATTAATGATTTTTTGATTTAATTAGTCATTAACTGTGTCATGTCTTAAAAAATAAAGGTAAAAAATAAATTCAGGGATTCCAGCCTGAAATATTATATTTCCAGCCACCACCGGAATGAGCTAAGAGAAAATTTCAGCTACAATTCCGGTTGGTACAGAATTCCTAAATTTTATTATTTTTATTCCATTATTATGTGAGATATAGCAAAAGAGTCAATAGCATAACTAAAATTAACTTATTTCAAATAAAAATTAGATTATGATATTTATGCTACACAGAAACATTTGTTTTTTCTTTAAAACCCAGACCTCTAGGAGCAACTAAAGGCATGAAAATATTTTTTTTTAATTGTAAACATTTCTTAGTGAGTGATAGTGTAATATTTAAACTCTTTAATTTTAAAATTACAAATCTAGTATATGCAAAGAGTTTATTATCTTTATTTCGTAAAAAAGAGCAGAAAATATGTTTTTATAAAAAAACAACCTCCTGTGGCCTACTAAAGACATCAAAATAAAAATAAAAATTTGGCAAAACTACTATTTATACAAATTTTGAAATTTTTGTACTCTATTACAATTTTAAATTCAAAAAAAGGTTTTTTAATACACCCTAATATACATACATAGTATTACTATGTGTATATATATATATATATATATATATATATATATATATATATATATATATATATATATATATATATATATATATATATATATATACATACATATATATATATATATACACATATATATATATATATATATATATATATATATATATATATATATATATATATATATATATATATATATATATATATATATATATATATATATATACTTAATAAAGATTTATATAATAGTTAATTTGCATAATAAATCTGTTATTAATCACAATAATAATAAATAAAAATTGCATTTACATTCATTAAAATAATATCAATAAAAAATAATTATAAAAGATAAGATTAACAATTTTAGAAATAGAAATACCTGCTAACACCTAGTATTTTGTAGTAATCTCTTTTCTTAGACTGTTTAATCAGCTTGTTTACTCTATCTATTCCTTCTTTCGCCTTAACAAAAAAAAAAAATTATTGCTAGATAAAACAATACAAAACTTAAAAAAAATACAACATAATAATGATGATTGCACAGAGAAAAGACCATTTGTTCACAATGGTTAACATTAACACATTAGCATGGAACAATGAAGTTCAAAACAAAGCAATATAAAGTAGACTTCTGATGTTTTTCCAAAGTTATTTTTCTAATTTTGTATAAGTTTTTTAAAAATTGAAAAATTTTATGGAACCTTAAAAAATTTAGACAAGATTGAGTTGGGTCAAATCCTACCACGGTAGTATTTGTAGAAAAGAAGAAAAGGGAAAGAGATATAGCCTTACAACAATCGAACAAAGAGATACACCCTTACAACAATCGGACAGAGAGATACAGCTTTACAACAATCGAACAGAGAGATACAGCCTTACAACAATCAGTCAGAGAGATACAGCCTTACAACAATCAGACAGAGAGATACAGCCTTACAACAATCAGACAGAGAGATACAGCCTTACAACAATCAGACAGAGAGATACAGCCTTACAACAATCAGACAGATGCTCAAGCTTGGCAGCTAGAGCAGATCTAGATCATTTACACTTTTGCACCTTGCCTAGAAGAGAAAGGTTATATGAATATATATATATATATATATATATATATATATATATATATATATATATATATATATATATATATATATATATATATATATATATATATATATATATATATATATATATATATATATATATATATATATATATATATACATATACATATAAAGTGTAGCCTCAAAAAAATTCCAAACCGTACAGAACATTATCAGATTTTATAAAAGGTAGAAGACGCTTTCAGACACTCCTCCTTGTAGAGTTTTGCATTCATTGACTTTGAGGTTACAAATGACTTGCAATTTTTTCCATAGCTACAAATTGCTTGCTAAATCATGCATTTTCTGCCAAACTTATCCAGCTTTGTATATTTGTATATATTCCTGACAGTTCCAGGCTCAATGCCAGCATAAAATCTGCAACTAGGTATTTGCTAAATATAATTTGACATAAGATTCATCATCAAGAATTAAGAAGCCATCGAACTTTGTCAGAATGTTGTTGTACAGTTTTCTTGCTTGCGTTTTGATACATTTTTGCTGCTTTTTGGTGCGGTTTGGATATTTTATCTTGGGATAAGTGTGAATACTGCAAAAATTCTTGACTTTTTGCACAAAAGAAAAAAAGCACTGTACTTATTTGCTCTTTGATAGTCAGATATAAATGTATGAACAACAAATTTTCAATGCCAATTTTTATTCTCAAACCCCTTCTTTCTTCCAGATCCTGACCTGCGATTGATGGATTGATTCCTTGTAGCATTTAAGAACTCAAGAAACAGTTTACTGACTTTAGCTAATTTAGAAATTAATCTAGATAATGATCTAGTAGTTTTTAAGTAAATGCGCAAAATTCTTTATGGTTTAAAATTCTTTTATGGTTTAAAATTCTTTTATGGTTTACTTATTTATTTGACATCAATACACATTAATAATAATCTTTCAGGAAAACATTTGTTCATTTTTTTTGTGAAAAAACTAAGCTTTGCTTTTATTTTAAAAATTTACTTTTTAGTATCATTTTTTGTTAATTTAAAGAACTCAAAGTTGAGTCAATTTATTTGTGGTTATGCTTTATATAAAACAATTTAATAACTAAACAAACTATAAATAATTAATATAAATTATAAATAAGTTATTTAGACAATAAATATACCAACATTATAAATAAAATAAAATAAGATGAAAATAACGCCATCATTTTTATCAGTTAACTCCTTGAATTGAGATAATTTATTATCATGACTATTATTAGTGTATTTATATAATCAACTTCATATTCATATAATATAAATGCTTACTCTATTTAGATCATTGTTAATTTCTTTTGCACTTTGAAAATCTTTTAAGGCTAAAAAATATCAAAAAAATTTCATATACTATAAATTGTAAAAATAATATAAAAATGGTAAAAAAAAAAAAGTTACTTAAAAGTTGCTAAAACAAAAAAAGCTGCTTATGTTGTGTATAAAAGCAAAAATGTTTTTACTAATTCATTATCGAAATGGTTTAGACATTTAACATTTTTAAAAATGTTATTAAATATATATCCATCTTAAAATTTTTTATGCTAGTGGTTTAATGGGAGAGCATTCACTTTGTAAGCAAGAACTAAATATGATCCCACCACATTCCTGATCCACATTTCACATTCCTGAAAATATCATGTTCGACTTGTTTTTCTGCATAGTGACATTATCCAAGTTTGTATTTCAGAGCTTTAGATTTGGGTCAACAATTAAAAAAAGAATTGACAGTAACAACCTTAACTTTAGTGGCTCCCTCAATTTTGGGAAATAGAATACAATTTGGATAGAGTAAATACAGGTGAAACTAGGAAATATTTCGAAAGAATTTTAGAATCTAAAGCTTTAGAGAATAGTTATTGAACTGACCTTCTGATGTCATGTTTGTTGTTACATTATAATCACAAGAAATGCAACTGGCACAAATAATGATGCCACTCCAACACTGCTTCATTTATTTAATTTAAACAGACTCATAAAAAATTCAAACTGTTTTAAATATAATCCTAATATAAGGTTCTGGGCAAAATAATATAAGGTCCTAGGACCTAATATAAAGTCCTGGGCAAATATAAATAAACTATTAGTTACTAACTTACTTGTGTGAAAATCTTAACACTTATGCACCTATTGTGTAGGTATAAAGCTGAAGCAGTTGACTTCAGTTTTATACCAAGACAGCAAATGGAAAATTAATTAAGGCAAAAGCCCGAAATTCTAATATAAACAATTTGACATAATTTATACAACTGATTATTTTAATTATACAAATAATTTAAATATAAAGCTATTAGTACATAAATATTTAGATATTTATTGTTTAAACTTATTTTTAGCTATTAATACTTATAACTTTTCATATGCGGTAGTGCGCTCGCCTCATAATCAAGAAGTTCTGAGTTCGTCCCCACCACATCCCCGGTAAAATCACGCTCAACTTGTTTCTTTGCGCAGTGGCCTTATTTGTCAAGGTTTGTGTTTCGGAGTTATAGAGTTGAGAGAGAGTTGTAACCACAACTAAAGCCTCCTCAATTGACTTTTTGACTTTCTCAGATTTGGGAAGGTGAATTCAAATAAAAGCAAAACAAAACAAAAACCAAAAAAAACTATATATATATATTAAATTAATTACCCTCATCAAGTTTGTCCTCTAATAAATAAGCCTCTGCTCTGTCACACATTGCATTAGTATTATGTGGCTCAATTTCTAATGTTTCAGTGCAAACTCGAAAAGCTTCCTTTGCGTTTTTAATCTAATTCAAACAAACAAATTTAAAATTAATGTGTGGTTTAAACTTTTAAAACTATTCTTAAAAATTGTTTTATAAGTCATGGTCATTTACTTAAATTTCATTAAAAAAAAATATAACTTAACAAATAACAATTTGAAAGAACATTTTATAAACTTTTTCATTTTTATTAGCCTAATACTTTTGTATTAAGACTATAAATTTTTACCAATAAAGATTAACTAAATCTAAAACTAAAATATCTCATCAATTTTGTTCATAAATACAGTTGCTGATTGTTGAGTAAAATGCTTGAAATGATTTCTATGCTCATCTGTAACACTTGAAGTGGTTTTTATGCTCTTCTGTAATAATTGGTCAATGTGAGATTCCAATTAACCTGACATACAATGTGAGATTTTAATTAACATGAGATACAATGTGAGATTTCAATTAACATGAGTTTCAATTAACCTGAGATTTCAGTTAACATTGTGAGATACAATGTAAGATTTTAATTAATGTGAGATACAATGTGAGATTTTAATTAATGTGAGATTTCAATTAATGTGAGATACAATGTGAGATTTCAATTAATGTACAGGGAATTTCCGATATAACAATAATAGTAATTATAAATGTCTCAACAAGTCGTATGTAGTCAATGAAAAGATCATTTCAATCTTTATTGAATTTAGATAATTATAATACATAATCATAAATATATTTAAATATATAAATATTTAAATATATATACATTTTTAAACATCTTCACTTCCAACAAGGCTGCAAGCAACCACTAACTAAAGTTAGAAGTTACTGGAAGAGAAAAGATGAAGGTTGTAGAGCAAGATAACGATTGACAGACGACTTAAAGAATTGCAAATTATATGAATCAGGAAAGCAAGATGAAGGAAGCGAATTCCAAAGAACTGATATTCGAGGAAAAAAAAAAGAGTTTTTGGAGAACTTAGGAACAGTCACAGAAAAAGGATGAAACTTAATTGAATGACGAGTAACACGAGAATGAACTTTGGCAGATGGCACAATAGACACTAGCTCTTTAGAGTAGTGCCCATTATAGTAATTGTAGAAAAGAGAAAGAGAAACAACATTAAGACAATGTTATAATGGTAATTATAGTGTCGAGCTCGATAAAGAGATGCAACCTAAGCAGATGCTAATTTTGCAACAGATTTGATATATGGTTTCCAAGAAAGATCGCAGGTAAGAGTTAATCCTAGAAAATGAAGAGTGGATGACTAATCGAGTTCATTACCATTCATAAATATAGGAAGATGTAAATTATTGCAATAGCGATTGGCTGAAAAAAATTGAGTTTTATCTGCATTGAAGTTCACAAGCCACTGTGAGCCTCATGCTGTAGCAGAAGTGAGATCCTTTTCAAGCTCAAATGCCCTCTTCAAGCAATCAGAGAGTGTTGACTTCTTATCACAACAATAGTATTATCTAGTAGTATCATCTTAGATGTGAGAATATCTGTAAGATCGTTAATGTAAATTAAAAAGAGTATAGGGCCAAGGATAGAACCTTGAGCAAGAATAAAGATATTACTATAAAACAAAAATACTTAAACAGAATGCCTATTTTTAGTACATATATATTTATATATATAACTGTTTACCATTGTTTAAAGCATATTAATATATAATACTATAAAAATATAAACTGTTGTATATAAATGTTAAAAGTATATGAAAATGTGAACTTTTTTCAAAGGAATTTTTTTCGAATAATAGTTAAAAAAAAAAATTAATTATATAAAACCAAAGAAAACTTTAAAAAATCTTTTCAACATAATTTTAAATTCCAACAAATTTTTATGATTTATAGGATTGTTTAAATTTTAAAAATTAAAGCAAAATTTAAAATATTTCAACCTTAACATATGAATGGCACATTTTTTCTTTGGCACTAACAATAAACTTATTATTTGAGCTCTCCATTTTAAGGGCTGCATTTAACTTTAACAATGCGTCGTCATAACTAAAAAACAATTTTTTATCAATTTGAAACACAATAGGGCTATTAAGACGTAACCAGTATTTCTTATATGAACACAAGATAATATAAAATTATAAAATATATAAAATTTGTTTTATTAATAAATTTTATATAGCAATAATATAAACAAATGATGAACTGTATCAAATTTTCTAATGGCTCTACCAATAGTTTACTTACAAACTTGAACAGATTATGTATTTTAAAGGCTAAAAAATGCTGAGCAACCAATTTTTAGTTTTGGCTTTTTGTTTTGAATAATAATATAACAATAGTAAGTTTGTGAAAAAAACCTTAAAAAAAAATCTTACTTTCCTTCATCCATATATTTTTGGGCGTCTTGAAAGAACTTGACTAGTTTTTTAACTTTCTGAAAATAAAAATTTGATTTATCATTACTAACCTATTGACAACATTTGTTTACAAACAAAAAAACTTAGATTTCAATATAGCTAACAGTGGTAATCATTTTCTTTAAATATAATTATAGTAACCTTATAATGCTGGTGACATTTTTTGTGGTCTTGGTCAAGCTTAAGACATTCTCTGCTTTCTCTGAAAAACAAAACTTATGTAAATTTATAAACTAAAAATTAATTCAAAATACTATAACAAACATCATAATATTGCAAAATTTATTAATGATACAAACAATATTTATTCAGTATTAAAAAATTACTTTAAAGAATCTTCGCCTTCTCCGATAATGTAATAAAGTTCTGCAACTTTCAGATGACCTTCTGTATCATCACTTTTTAATTTTGTTGTGATTCTGAATAAAAAATAATTTGTTTTGTTAAAAATTTTGAAAGTCTTATGGTTAAATTATTAAATCACGACTTTCATTAACTTCTTCAAATCAAAACTTTAAAGTAAACATAATAGTATTTTTTAAACAAATGTCTAATCAAACCAATCTGCAAACCAAGTTGCCAAACTGCAAACCAAGTTCTATAATATCTATAACTCTTCTATAATGCTATAACTCCAAACCAAGTTTCATTATACCTATAACTCTTCCATAATGACATTTAAATAAGAAAATAGCATCATGGAAACTTATCTAAACTACCCAAGTTTTGAAAACATGGATGTTAAACATAAAGAAAAAAAATGCTGAAGGTGATTTTATATATTTAGTAGACTAAATTTATATTTGTATAATCTCTATAAATTAAGTATAAATTTAATAAATGTATATAATATTTTTATGTTTTTTTTTTAACATCACTTTCGACAAGGTTGCAAGCAACCACTATTAGAGTTGGTTGCTTGCAGCAAGTTACTGGAAGTGAAAAGATGAAGTTTATAGAGCAAGACAACAATTGACAACATAAAAGATTGCTAATGTTTAAATATATATATAATAGAATATAAATATATGTTAATATAATAGTTAAAACTATTTAAAATATTTTTATTTTAAATGTTCATGTGTCAGTGAAACAATACTCGTACTACGAACATATTTGCAAAAAATTGCTGTGTTTTTAATTAAACATTGTTTTTTTTAAATATATTCTTTTTTTAAATAAATCTATAATATTTATTGTTACAACATATAATTTATATAGCATCATAAAAATATATAATATATAAATAATTTCATATTCTGATTAATGCATGGCCAAAACATTAAACTTAGTTAAAAGTTTTGTTTGCAAGAAATGTAAAAACAGAATAATAAAACATTTATAGAGCAAAAAATTAATAACTTTTGCTTCCATGTAACAACATTATGAAACTTATTTGGTTTAAAATTTTTTTACTTTATCTAAATAAAATTATGTAAAAATTTGCTAAAAGTTGTCAAAAATGTTATTTAAACTTATTAAAAACAATAATAAAAAAGGAGAAAAAAGAAAATATAAAATCATAAAGTATAAATATAAAATATAAAAAAAGAAATTATAAATAAAAAAGAAACATACCGATAATCTTGAATAGCTTTTAAATAATCTCCTATTTGTTCATAACTTTTCGCTCGCATTTCTCGTAGATGAACATCCCAAGGGCATACCTAACTCAGAAAAAAAAATTTTTCCTTGTAAATATTAATTAAATGAAAGCAAAGCAAATGAAAAAAAAATTTTTTAATAATTATATACTATAAAATGTAACTACTTTAATTTTTATGAATATACTTAGTCAACAATTTTCTAAAAAAAAAAGTATTTTCTTTTTTTTATATTTAATCATTTATTTGCAATAGTTAAATATAAAATACCTCAATAGGATTTTCAAGATGACTTATAACCACATACCAATGTTGATGTTTAAACATTTCCTCTGCCGATTTTACTTTATCATGAACTGGGCCAATAATGGATAGCTGCCAAATTAATATAATATTTTAAAAATTTTCAGTAAAAAAAATTAATTAAACTACCATTTACTAAAACATTTATATAATAACATAATAAAATTTGAGACTTACACCCTGAGTAGAAAAAATTTGAGTAGTGAAATTTAAAACTTACACCCTGAGTAGCCTCTGCATTTGAAGAATCTTGTCTACTCTAAAAAAAACATTTTAAAAAATTCTAATTTTTAAAGATATTTATATAGCATGTAAATGAACATTGATGAAAAAAAATTGTGCTGCAGCTATAATATACAAAATTTTTCTACAATTAACTTATTGGTAGTAGTGAACTTATTTTCATCGAATTTACTCTACATGATACTTTAATTTAATAGTGAGAAAGTAAAAACAGGAACTTCTGCCAATGTTATTTGTTTTTTTTCACCATACCAAACTTATTAAATCTTACTGATTATATATGCTCATAAGAACAAATAATAAAAGTGATAATCAGAAAAAATTAAATTAACAATTCTTAAGAAACCTTCATTTATACGAGATGTTTTTAAACTGAAGTTTTTCAGTCTCTTTTAGTAAAAAATTTACTTACCACATGAAGATAGTCAGCCTTAGCTTCTTCAAACTTGCCATGTTTCAAAAGAATGCTTGCTCTTTGTAAGCGAGCCTTAAGATTTATAAATAAAAATATATGTATATTCATACTTTTAATCTGGAAATTAAATAAAAATCAAACCAAAATCTTTAAGTTCAAACTTATCCTTTAAATCCGTTGTCTTGATTTTGCAAAATTCGTTTCAAAAATAGACTTTAATATAAAAGAAACATTTAAGGGAAAACTTTTAATTGAAAATGAAGCTTGTTGATAGTCACTGTGGACCAGAGAGCATATTAGGTTTGATGAAGTGTCACCTTGGATTTTTTTAATGATAAAACATTGTTTTCATTAAACTAACATGGTGTAATCATATTTAAAATTAGTTTCACTTGCTAAGAGTAAAAAAAAAACGAAAATTTGAACCCTCTCCCCCAATTAAAAAATGAGGAGGTTGTTAATTTTACATAGCCACAGCTCCTGGATATCAAAGTATTTTTTAAAGAAATTTGAAAACTATTAATTATTAACTCTTTTTTTTTCTCGAAAACACATTTAACAAAGGTGGGTCTAGGTTGTCAAAAATTTTGGGTTTTATTTGTCCCCTTGAAAAAAAGTTTGTCATAATGTGTTTATATTGTTGCCATGTAGGCTTAAACTTTGCATGAATTACTTCACCACTGTTCTGCATACTTTGACAAGCCGCATCCTGCATGCTTTACAAAAGGAAAAACATGGCAACATAAAATGTGGATTTTCCATGTAACGGGTTATGTCTTTCCAAGCAAAGAAGCTGTTTCTTGTAGGCATAGAAAAGCATCTCTAAACAATGATATTTTTTGTTTTAAGTCAGAATCAAGATTTTTTTCAAAACAAGCTTCTTTTACAGATTTAAAAGTTCTTAAGCTTTGAACTAAGGGTCTGCATCTCGAAATTTTTCTTATTACAATACAATACGATAAGATATCGGAGTGTGCGTATCGTAAGTTTTTTTATATTACAATAATATTGTAACCAAAAAATTTGCACAATAAAGTTTCAATATTTATCGATTCATTATGATATTTATCGTTCAACTACCATAAATATATATCATAACTCATATGATCACAATACTTATCGGTTCAATACTTTTTCCGACTAAAAAAATAATTTTTTTAAAAACCTAAATAACTTTAATAAAATTACTGACAAGTGCACTATTTAATGTAAAAAAAGAAATAAACAAAACTTTATTTGTAATTTTAATTTTTTAATTTATTTAAGACTTAAGCTGAAGCAAAAAACAACTAAAAACAAAAAATAACAATGTTTTACTTGATAAACTGTTGGCTTGACATGTTTAACATGTTAAGGTTTGTGCTTGTGACTTAATATAAGAAAAATATTAAAATTTAATCCCAAAGACAAGGTTTATTGAAATCACTAAATCACTATATGGCAAATTTTATAAACTCTAAGCAGTGAAATAGACTAATGACGCCACTTAGGCAATGAACCAATTTAAGTTAGTCATCCATTACAACTGCTGATGTAAGAGTTGAAGTAGAAGGTTCCTGACTTGAAGCAGCTGAATTCTCAGAGTCATTGGTAGAAGCCTCTTCAAACAATTTTTCTTTTTCATCCTGACTGGTTAGAAACCATCGTTTGATCTGGATCTTAGGGTAGTTTTGCTGAATGTACAACAATTTTTCAACTTGTTCAGGCTGCAATTTTGTTCTTTTATATGAGACGATTCCACCACCGGCACTAAAGGCTCTTTCTGAAGATGCTGAGGAAGCAGGTACACATAGCCATTTTTTACCAGCTTGAGCAAAGAGAGGAAATTTGTACATATTTGCTCTCCAAAATTCCAGCACGTCCACACCAACAACCCCTGGGAGTTTTTGAAATATTTCCCATTCAGTGACAATGTCCAACTTTGCAGGTGGAGCCAGACCAGAATAGGAAGTCATAAATGCAGGAGCTTCTTCCATTCCAACATTATAGAAAGGATCATCTTCTGAAACATGACCGTGGATTTCAGCATGTAACTGTTCATTAAATAATCTTGTTGCAGCAATCCATTCCTGATAAGCATTGGATTGAGTAATCAGTGCCTCATAGGCTTCATCAAATCCACCCAGTTTTTCAGAGCTCTTCCCTTGTACAAGGGGTTAAGCAAGTTGGCAACAGAGTAAAAAAGGTTTTGACAACTAGTGTCCGGAAAACGAACATTCAAGTTTTCCACCAATTTATGGTGAAACATTGGTGCTGTTGGTGATGCCCCACCAGCCTTGATGAAATCCAGACATTTGTGCCTCAGTGTGTAAATGTTTGAGATAACAAGGTGAATGCTTACTTCTTTGTCAGCAGAGAAACATTTTGAAATCTCAGCAACTCTCCTCAGAATAGGCAAAATTTCATCATAAAGATTGAACTCATTTTCTAAAGGAATGACTGAAGCTAGTTTGGTGTCATCTTTTCCAGGAATGTCTCTAATGGATACGATCGCTGAGGATACGACGCATTTTTACAATGCTTTCCAACATCATAAAAGTTGAATTCCAGCGTGTATTCACGGGAGTGATGATTTTCACAAATTTTAACTTATCCTTGCCAACAACATCACTGTCATCAAGCAACAGCTTTAGCTAAAAATTAAAATAGAATTATAAGAAACATAACATAAAAGGTGATTAGTACTATTTACTATTAATAAAAACTGATATTAAATATGTTATATGATTTTACTTTTTAAGTGTTAACATTTTATCAGTTATTAATGATAGCTATCATTAGAAAAATTTTGTCACACAAAGTGTACTGAGAAGTTTAAATTGCGCTAGTATTGTATTAAACTATAAACTAAGTTGCTATAAAAGCTAAAAAGGATGTTAAACTAAAAACAAGTTACCTCCTTTTTAATTCTTTGCTCAGAAAAAGATGACTTGTGGCATCTTGAACTTAATTCAGTTGCTCTTTGGATTGCTTCGTGAAGATCCAAACTGTCAAAACCTTTTGTTTCTTTGACAGTTGCTTCAACTGCCAAATTCAAAAGATGATCAGCACACAAAAGAGATGCATCTCCAAAATTGCACTTGTTAATTGCCGCTTTCATATTAGCGGCTGAATCATGGACACACACAACGGACGAAACTCCTATTATTTCCGGCCAACTCTGAGACATTCCTGAAAAGCAAAGTAAAATTAGTTGTTTGCTTTTTGATATTTTAAAATACAAACTAATACTTTTGTTGTTATTTTAGATATAAATAAAAGTATTAATTTGTGCCATTAATTTTAAACTAAATGGCGGGTTTTGCATTTTTGTAACAAAAAGTTATCTAAATAATTCAAACGGTTAATTTAATTTACAGAAATTTTAACCTAATAAAAATAAAATACTAAAACATACTTATTCAGACGAAGAGCAAAGGCTTCAGCTGTATGTTGTCCGGAAAACAAAAAAACTCCAATCACAAACTTCTTTAACTGGAAGTCTTCACTCACATAGTGCAATGTACTGGCTTGGTATGCATCATTGTTTCTGCTTTGCCAGAGGTCAGTTGAGATTGCAAATCCAGCGGTCTTTGGCAATTCCTCCTTCAAAATGTCATCCACACAGATTTTCACATTTTTGTACAACAACAGCAACCTAAAATTAAAAAAAAAATTAGTTATTATTGGTATTTCTCGTTACATATCAATTTGGTTACCTACTAAGAAAACCAAAAAAAAATTGGTGTGGATTGGTCTTAAAAAAGTAGCTTTAAAAAAAATTAAGTTCTTTTGGAACTCCCATTGAATTGACTCCCCACCCCAAAATAAAATTTATTTAAAACAATTAAAAGTTTGCATACTTGAACTGGGAGTATGTTGTTGCAGCCTTCACATTCATTTTTGGGTTCCAGTGTGAACAAAATCTTTAAAAGCTTCATGTTCAACCAAAGAAAATGGCAAATTTTAACTGGCCAAAAACTTGACAATTTCAATGTCTCCTCTAAGCTGTTCACGGTCTTGTGGCTTGTATTTAACCCAATGCTTTAGATTTTTGACCTTTTCTGCTGATGGTCAGGAAAGTCTTCCTTGTTTAACTTTACTGCCCAACACTAAAGGTGTCTTATTATCTCAGACCTGCTCATAAGCCTTGTCTTCATTGTAGGTTTAAAAATTAATATGAAACCTGTTAAATACCTAATATTGAAACATTCATCAGCATTTATTGAAAGTTATTGATATTTATCGCCAAATCTTGTTAAACCTTGGTATTTTAATAGTAATAACAACTAACACATATGAAAAATAAAAGTTAATATTTAAATTAAAAAAGTGAAAACGTTTCTAAACTTTATTGTACCTGTTCTAACTCATCAAAAGGAACATGGCACTTTTTCTCCAGGGCTGCAAACTGAACAGGATGCTTCCTTGTCAAATGTGATCTCATGCCAGATGTGTTTTTTGTCTATCAATTTGCAAATTGCAAAATAATACTTGCATTTTGCAGTAACAAGTCACTCTTCATCAGGTGTAGTACTGACCTCTTCATCAAAGTGATTCCAAATTTCGGTCCTTGGCCGAATTTGTTCAATTACAATTTTAATACTAATTCAAACTAAAATTTTACCATCTTTCCTTATAAAAAAAAATTTATGTTAACACTTGGTAAGTTTCAAGAGAAATCACTGGTAAAGCTAAAACTAAATCAGGCGCTTTGCCTTACGGTATTAAAGTTAATGATAAAATTTTATATGCTTCAAGCGATATTGCAGTTGAATTAAATAAGCATTTTATTTTAGCAGGGCCTAACTTAGCTAAAACTATTCCATTTACTGGTAATTCTTTCAAATTTTAACCTTAAAAAACAACAAATCTTAATGGCATTGAAATATCCTATAAGGAATTTGTAGCTGTTTTCAAAACGATTAAACCAAATAAAGCAAAAAAAAAAATAGGATTTGACGATATCAACGGAAATGTTTATATAAATTCATGCAATATTCTATTTAAAATCTTTTCTTATTGCGTTAGCCAAGGAGTTTTCCCTGATCAACATAAAATTGCCAAAGTAAACAAATTTTGATAGTTGTTGCAAACAACTATTAAAATTATTAACATATATATACATATATATACATATATACATATATATATATATATATATATACATATATATATATATATATATATATATATATATATATATATATATATATATATATACATATATTTTTTATTTTTTTTTGATAGTAATAATCTTCAAAAACTTCATAACTATGACATTTATTTATCATTCAAATTTGTTTGAATAAATAAATATTTGAAAAAATAAAATAGATCTGTTTTTGTACTGATTTATGGGATATAAGGCATTTAAACGATCAGTATGTAACATGATTTGATAAAAAATAGAGCATGTGAAAATATTTTAATATTTGATGATCGCTTAAAGAATGATTTGAGAATAGTAGCTTGATTCAACTGTCATGTGATTTCAATTAAAAATTACTACAATTGTTGTAATTAAAAATTAATTTACCCACAAACGATTAAAACATCAATATAATTAGGAAATCATCATGACCCCTATATCAAGTTAAAACAACAAAATTATTTTCCGCAAATGTTTCTTTTATGTATACGAAATTTGTCATTTCTTAAATTAGGACTTTCTTAAAGCATAGGACTTTGTTAGGTCACACCACGGTATGTTTTTATTTAAAAAACTAAACAGTTGGATTGTTCTCCTAACCGCCTGAGCCCTTTTTAACAATTTAATCTAAAAAATGGCTTTCAAAATTAGGCGATTATTAATTTTTATCAATATTTTAATCAATAAATTGAGAAAGTATATTGCAAAATAACTTAACTTAACATTTAGTTATATCTAATACAAAATATTGTAAAATATCTAATATAAAACAACTTAACATTTAGTTATATCTAATACAAAATATTGTATATATCGAAACCAAACGATATTTTATCAGAACATATCGAATCATATTGAAACTCAAAAAATATCGTTATATATTTTTTAGTGATAAATTATGCGATTTTTATCGCTAAAAGCGATACTGATATCGTGCATATCGAAACCCAAACGATATTTTATTGGAATCATATCGAAACATATCGGATCATAGCAATTTATATCGAAACCCATTATCGTAAAAAATATCGGTTAGTTTCGATATTTCGATAATGATACGCAGATGCTTACTTTGAACTACAGGAAGTAGATACTTTAAGTTGCACTTCAAGTACTTTAAGTTGCACTTCAAGTACTTTAAGTTGCACTTCAAGTTGAAGTGAACGAAGTAATTTTAAAATTTTATTTGCATAATTACCATTCCATCCAACTCCATGATATCCTCTTTTAATTATATAGTGTTTTTTTAACTCAAAACCATCCCACTCAGTTAAAAGAAACCCTGCTATCTTAGCCACTGCTCCAATAAGAAGATGTAGCTCAGACAGAGAAACTAAATTTTCAAGCAAAGTATTTTTATCCATGTTCAGATATACTAGGCGTTTGTTCACAATATTACCAAATTCCTTCATGGAAGATTGCATGGATCTATTTTTAATATACGCTTCATAACAGGAATCAAGATCACCAATAGTTCTAAGAGTTCTAATATCAAGTGTACATTCACCAATACACCACAAGCAAGCTTTTTACCTGATTGTGATGAAAGACTAAATAATACATTAGCACATTTAAGAATAAAAGCAATACAATGGTTTAAATCTTCAAGATTAAGTCTCTCAAGCACTAATCTAAGGTTTTCATATTTTTCAGGAATATCTTCAACAAAGGCTAAAATAAGACTTTTTTGGAATTCGCTATTTTGAAATTTATTTTTAGATTCTTTTTTTTCCTCAAAAACATTAACAACAATTTTTAGGAAGCCTCCTTCATCATCTAAAGAAACTCTTACAAAACCTACACATGGATTTATACTTCTTTCTTTAATAATATGCAGGATTAAATCAGAGGGATTTTTAATATAAACTAAATCTCTTATGATAGATTCATTCTGGTGAGAAACAAATTCAACTTCCTCTACACTATAAAATTCATCAAGTTATACTTGAAGATTATCTAGTTTTTGAACTAAATTTCTTTCAACAGAGTCTCTTCCATTTAATCCAGATCTAATTGTAGAACAATGTTTTTTTGTTGTATTGTCAGAAAGCTCAAGGTATACTTGCAATTCCATGACTGTTTGAAGAAAAAGTTGTTTACTACATCTGTTATTTTTTAAATTGGGAGCTCCAAATCTAATAGGTAATAGATAGGTGTTTCTCTTGTTTTTAGTTTGAAAACTGTCCCTTTTTCTATACCTTCGCAACTCATTCATTTACCTTCGTATACCTTCGCACTCATTCATTTTTTTAATTATAGCACTGGATATTTGTTCTACATATTCTCCTAATTGTAAACAGTGGCCAATCAAAAATATCTACAGCAGCTTGTGTACACTGATTTCTCACTGATGAGAATTACCTCATCCAGTAACAAAAAAACAAATGCTGCATACAATTTCAGACACTTTCGGTTCAGTAAATGTTGGAACACTGATACCCAAACATGGAACTGAAGATCGCCTTTTGCTGGCTCAACCAATCTAAAGCATTTCAGCCTAAAAATTAACAAATTTTTAACTACAACTTAACAAATAATTATGCAAAAAGATTTGTTTGTAACAACTTGTTTTAGTTATGTTATATATTTAAATATATATTGTATGTAACCATTTGTTGTATTTACTGCCACCAATGAGCAGGAACAAAGAACAATCGTTATAATCTATAATAATGCTTAAATGTATAATATTTCAATGTTATGTAAAAAAGTTTAAATTGTTTTACCTAACATTGAAATATTATACATTTGAACATTATTATATATGTATTATTATATATGTATATATATAACACATCCACAAAAAAGTAAAAAATTTTTTACATAACATTGAAATATTATACATTTAAACATAAAGACTTTATGTTTAAATGTATATTATTTCAATGTTATTTTAAAAGGCTTAAATTTTTTTGTGGATGTTCTATATGGGTGGTCCTTTGCTATTTATACTTTATTGCAGTATTAGTATAAAACAATTTAACTTAAACATCAAATATTAGTATATAAAATACCTTAACAACTTGAACTCCCGATGATCCTCTAGAAGCCACTCTTAAAAAGGTATAAATTTTGTTTACAATTACCAATGTCATCATTAGGAAAGTCATAATACTTTTATCGTAACCATTATATATGTAGAGTTTGATCGTATCTTGTATTCGGGAGGTGACTTCTGATAGCGACTTAGATATAGCACTTTTTTCAACCCAACACACTGCACAAACCGAATCACATAAGAAACTGTTTCCAGACATAATATATTTGGTATTTTTATTTATTGAATATTATAATATTAGGCAAAGAGTAATATCCAGACAATTTTTATTAACGGGGAAGCGCTCTTATGTTTTATTATATTGAAACAGCTCAGTTAGTAGTCTAGTATACTAAATTTGTAACTGTAACTTTTTTAAACAAATTTAAAATTTAGTTTAAATTATTATCTGGCAAATTAAAGAGCTCTTCTACATAAAATTTGAAACGCAATTTAATTTTACTTACTTGCATATTTTATGTGAAAGTTGATTTTACAATTTTACTGTCTTAGCAAGTGAAACTAATTTTAAATATGATTAAATAATGTTACTATAATGATAACAATATTTTATAAGTGAAAAATCCCAGGTGACACTCCATCAAACCATATATAGACTGCAATAATGCAACCAAATAAAAAAAAAGCCATGGGTCACAGAAGGGATGGGATGTTTATCAGTAGGCTCGGATGAGCGTCACCAAATATCTCAACCAATGAAAGTATTTGTTGTATGACAAAGAGCGCAGCAATGCAAAGACTTAATTGAGAATGGTGTGTGCCGATACCACCAGTACAGATATATATATATATATATATATATATATATATATATATATATATATATATATATATATATACATATATATATATATATATGAATAATTATTATAATTATTCTAAAAATAGAGTATAGATATGTATAGATATGTGTGTGTGTGTATATATATATATATATATATATATATATATATCTATATATATATATATATATATATATATATATATATACACCGAACACTAAAGTTTCTTTATATAAAAACTTAACTAGTCAGATAAATAGGAATGCATATTTAAATTTTTAAAAAATCATAAAATAAAATATACACTCAAAAAATCTGCTCTCAATTCAAGTGTTTTGTCCAAATCAGGAAGAGCTGATTTTGATCTTCCCAAAGCCAAAAGAACTGCAGCACGCTTAAAGTATGTCATATAATTTTTTGGATCACCCTCTAAAAAAATGTATACTTTTTTAACATTTAAAAAAATATATGTACATACATAAGACTCATTACTCTTTATTCTCATTTTAATGACATAACATAAAAGAACATTTTTTCAAAAAAATCTATATTAAAACTTATCTCAAACTAAAAACCAAGTACAAATAAAAATTTTCTACCAATAGCTGAGTGATAATGAGATAAAGCTTCTGTTAATTGACCAGCTGCTAACATTTTTTTCCCCATTTCAAGATGGTGATCAACACTTGCTGATGTATCACCATCAACACCTAATAAAATCAAATTTAATATAATATTCAATTTTGACTAAAAAATTCATAATTTTGAAGAATAGAATAGGCAGAAAATACTTCCTTTTTAAATACTTACTTAATCTTCTAATATACATATTTTTAAAACTGAAAATGAAATTTAATTTATTGCAAAATCATCTATTAAGATCTCTCTTTAATATGCCTTTTTCTTACTTCTGCTTGAATTCATTACCTCTATAAACCTTATATTTAGTCTTATATAGAATACTAGTTCCATATCTGGTTTCTAGACCCTTTTTTATAGAAAAAGTGAAAAAGCATAAACATAGTTTGACTAGCAGTTAAATTTTTTTCTATGTTTAAAAACATAGTTTAGCCTAATAAGAAATCATATACCTCCTCACTATGTACTATCACAATTTTAGCTTTGTGTTTGTACAAAATGTGCTTTTGTTGCCTATTCTATTTTAACAATAACTTATGTAGCATACAAATGGCTAAATTATGTCACTATAAAATAACTTAACATTTATAAACTTTTAATTCAAAATTCTAACTAAATAATTAAAAGAAAAATTGGCAAAAATTATAATTAAATAAGTGATTTTAAAATATTGGATTTTTTTTTATCTAAAAACTGTTTTTTTTTTTTGAGAATTGATGCAATTATGAATTGTGGCTAAATAATAATCCAAATATAAAACCCTCTGGGAATTGTTAATTTTGCTGCTTTAATTATTTCACTATTTGTTAAAGTTTCTAATTGGCTCTATTTAATGATACTTTAAAAAATATATATCAAAAAAGTTTTTTTTTACAAGTTTTTTTCAAAATGCTTTGTAAAAAAACCAAAAAAAAAAACATCAAATCAAATAATAAACAAATAATGGTTTATATTTTAATTTAAATATAAAGATAAATTTTTTATCCAAAGAAAAGCTAAAAGAATTATAATAATCTTGATAATAAACAAATCTGGTCTAAAGAATTATAATTAATGCAAAAGAGTTAAAAGACACTTTAGATATACTGAAGAGATAACTGAAAATGAGTATGAATCAAAAATCGATAATGCTGTAGCAGATTTGAATGAAACGACACAAACATTAGAAACAAAAGTAGCTGATTTAACTAAAAAGAATGAAGACTTAAACAAAAAATTTGTAAATGGCATTTTTCAAATGAAGCTTGGAATATTGCAGTGAGTAGAAAAATCAAAAAATTCAATTTTAAATTCATATTTTTAATACAGTTTCAAATAAAAATAAAGAAATTAAAAAGAGAGAAAAACATCTAATTATTTTTGGTTTACAAGGCTTAAATGGACGCTAATATAAAGTAAAGTTTAGAGTTGATTGGATCAATTATTGATAGATAGTTATATAGAAATATATATTCATATATATTCATATTTACTTAAGTAAAAATAAACATGATATGATTTGTGTATTTAGATTAAAATACAAAAAGGATATTGCACCAGTAATAGTTGAGTTTAGAAAAAAAGGAATCAAGAAATGATCTTTAAACTATATCGCAAATCTAATGATATATATGTGAATCATGACTTGACTGAAGCTCAAAGATATTTGGATAACTGAGGCTCAAAGATATTTGGATAATTAACTCTAGGATAAATGTAGAGAATTAAATAAACCACTAAATCTGAAGGACAATTGGGGTAAAGTTAAAAGCTATCATATAATTAAAAATAGTCAAGTAGTTAGGATAAATAGAGATTTTTATTCACGCCAATGCAAGATAAAAAATCATTCAAAACATTTTGTCCATATACCTTGTTAAATATTAAATAACCAAATCAACTAGCTGTTATATTTGTGTGCAAAACTGGTCAGTAATGACAACTAATAATATTGTAGGTCATAATTTGTTTAAAAAAGATTGTCTATTTAGTAGAGGTGATAGTGCATGTATCTAGGCACAAAAGATTATTAGATGTTATGAAATAAATTCAAAATATCTGATAAATAAAAATATTGAGAATATATATCTAGAGTGGAGTAAAGTAGAGTGGAAGTTAATCAAAATTGTGATCTGATATATAGTTGTCTAAGAGATGATCAAAAAAGTAAAATGTTCATTGAGATGTTATTAGCGAGTGTTTAAGATTTAACTGTCATATAAGTAGGTAGGTTAATTGATTGGTTAAAAGAGTAAGAGCATAAATATCAAAGTAATTAGAAAAAAATTCATTATAACACAGTAGATCTAGATTAAAATCACTTATAAAAAGATCATTTTCTGCTCTTCACTTAGCTACTCAAGCTGTGGAGTTTACTATGTTGAAGTGAACTTATCTTAATTGATGGATGGACAGCGATATTTATAGCCAATTAAAAAGCTTGTTACTTGGGGCCTAATAATTTAATTTAATAATAAAAACAGGCATTTGTGGGACTTAATCACTATAAGCATAATATCATAAACGCTGATAAGATTGAACAGGTTGTGTATTATGGAAGCAATACAATGCTGAAGTGCTAAAAATATTTCTTGAGTAAATTGAAGATTCAAGAAAATCTGAGGATGTTGTCAGTGAATTCTTGCATAATAATGTTAACAAGAACTCAATATCAGTATATAAAATGTTTTTAGATATATAGTTGAAACAACACAACTCCGAGAGTTTTGAGCAAAGAGATTATAAGTGAGCGAACCTATTTGATTGTACTTAACATGAATCCATGTTGTTATCTGTTACATTTTCAAAATGAAACTTTAGGTTGTTTCAATTTCCATTACATGATAGACAGAATGTTATAATGTGTAGAGTTTTATCATAAATAAACACAGAGGCTGTTTAAACAACTTGAGCGAATATGTATAAATTGAATAAGTTTAACTAGAGAGTGGATAAAGCAAAAGATTAAAGCAAAAGATTAAAGCAAAGTGGATTTGCATAAGAAACCAAAGGCAAATATAAATTACTGCAGATAAATTATATGAAAAATTAAGAAGATAGATTTAAAATCACTAACAAGCACAAAAAATCTGGACACAATATAATGGGGTTAAAGTTAAAATAAAATGAATAAAAGAATAAATAAATATAAATGAATAGATAATAAATAATGTTTAAATAATAAACAAATATAATTGTAATACTATATATTTTGAATGTAAATACATGGTAAATTATAAAAATTAAAAGATAAGCTTATAAAATATTTATATGATCACAAATATAAAGTAGTTATAAGGTATATATAATATATATCTAACTATATAAGGTAGTTATATGGATAGATATATAGATAGTTATATTGGTATTTTATTTATAGATTAATATATGAATAATTGTATGTTATTTTAGATATAATAGTTATACAAATGGTTAAATTAAAATTTAACATAATAAATTTAATAATAAATAAAACCATTATCTTTTTAACTTATAAAAGCTACATCTAATATTATTACAAAATTTATTGCTAACCAGTTTAGTATTCATAGGTATCTTGGTATTCAATATAATTTTTAGTTAAAATATAGAGCACTCTATATTTTACAAGGAATAGTAAGAGGAATTTATAAATGAAGTAAAATATCATTTCCTAAAATAATGTATGAATAAGTAAAACCGATAGAAGTTTTTTAGTAGAGTATTACCTTTAAAACCATTCGTATCAAAAGTCATAAAAAGAACAGAGAGACATGAAAAAATTCTATAAAAACTTGATTTCTCAGTCCACATTACTAAAATATTTCTCAACAACTTATTCAATAAAGTTTTCCTAAAATAATATACATATAATTTTTATCCAACGGCATGTAATGCATTTAAAGATGCTTGTGGTGTTCAAAACATGGCAAAAAGTGTAACTTTGTTTTGGTAAATAAGTAGACCAATTAAAAAGTTTAAAAACTGCTAACTCAGCAAAAAAGTTTTTACGAAAAAATGCAATTTTTCGTGGTTTATGCTGATTGGACAAATCATTTGTGAGAATTAATTCACTCAATATTATTCAGTGGTTTACAATTTGAATACATACTTATTTATTCATATTGATATATATATATACTTTTTATTTTTTTTTTGTTCTTTATTACAAACTTTATATAATAAAGAAATTTAAAAAAAAAAAAAAATAGTCTTTTAGAAAAAAAAAGTTGTCGTAATAACATTTTTTTCATTTTGGTGTCACCTCTGTGTCGTGATGGTGTCACCCATTGCGGTCCACACTTCTCTCCCCCAAGTGACGCCACTGTGTGTGTATGTCTATATATATATATATATATATATATACATATATATATATATATATATATATATATATATATATATATATATATATATATATATATATATATATATATATACATACATGTATACATATATATATACATATATATATATATATATATATATATATATATATATATATATATATATATATATATATATATATATATATATATATATATATATATATATATTTATATATATATATATATATATATACATTTATAAATAATTCAAATAATTAAAGATCAGTAATAAACCAAATTTTTCAGTGGTTCTCGGTGACAAGACCTTATTGTCAAGTTTCTGCGTTCATTTGAAGTTTAATTTGTAGTTTTATTCTTTTTTATATTATTTCGAAATAGTATAAAAAAAGACATTGAATTGCAAACAAAATAAATCAAGAACTAAAAACGCGAAAACTCGAAGAAGATAATAAAGTCTTATCACTGAGAGCTTTAACACTGAACACTGAGATTTAATACTGAACACTATTTGAATTATTTAAAATGTATTAATTTGAAATAGAAAGGAAATTTTCTTTAGTTGGCTTATTTATGGTGGTTGGAGCATGTAGTAATCATATTATTGAGTTTTTTGAGATGTGAATAATAGTCAAAGTTATATGTATAAATATTATGCCTCGTGTTTTTACCGTTTTATTTTATAAATAGAATTTTTAAATCTTTTTTTTTTTTAAATCGAAATAGATGGTCTAGTAATCTATATTCTACGGTTATATTTTCTTTTTAATAATTCATTTTTATTTCATTAGTCGTTTTAATAATTATTATCATGTAAAACATAGATCCTAATTGATATGTGTTTTTAAAAGTTCTTTTTTCTTCTGTCCTTCGTATAAAAACTTTGTGCAACGCAGGTCATTTTTGGCAATCAGGTTGCTTATGAATATGCACACATACACACACACATATACATAAATCTAGGCCCAAACTTTTTAATGGCTTCTTTTTACTTTATTAGTAATAATGAGATCCATATTAAAAACTTAATTTGGGTGTATTAAACTCATGCTAATATTAAGTCTTTTGAATGAAATATCTTTATATTGATTGGCTGGTTTACAAACATTTTTCGTTAGAAATTTTATTTATTTGAAAAATTGAATAAATCTAAAAAGTTCTTTAACTGTTTTTTTTTAATATTACTGACAAGGTACGTACGTATTTTAACTTAAACTTGACCTTCAGCAGTTGAATAAGTGTTGTAAAATAGCTGTGTACAATTGATGTAGAAATTGATTTCTATAAATTGAAGTCTAGAATTTTCTAGAATATTTTTTGTGAATCCAATATGTTTTTTTCTGTGAGTCTAATATAGCAAAAAACCTCTTCCTGTTGATATATTTTGATATTGCTTATGTAAATAATATTTAACAAAAACATTTTCTATTCAGTGTACAAAAATTAGTTAACAATTACAGCCAAGACCTTAATCTCTATGTAAATTGTTAGTACTTAATCCTTACTCTTTTACAAGAAAAAAGGCTCGGGTCAAAACTGAAATCTCCTGATTTTTAAACCATATTATTTTTCATTAAAAGTAAAAGTTGTCTAGAATGGTAAATAATTTGAACTATTTGAAATTTGAGTAAAATATTTAGCATGAGCTAAAGAATCGTTAATAATTTCCTTATAAATGGAGGGATAAAAATTGACAATATCATACTGAACAAAATTTCTTTTTATCATTAATATCATAGCCTAGTTCGATAATATCGAAATCAAAGAACCATCTTAAAACATTCATTTTTATTAATTAATTAAAATTAAACAATTACTTCATTTATTATAATTATAAAAATGAAATAACCTTATGCATATACACTTGAAGATAAATCATCAAAAGACAGTATGTCAGGCACTATAGTTTGTTATTGCTTATTTTGCAAACCATACGAATGCTATTGATATTTTTATTTACACGGTTCTTTTTTAAACTTGTTATCTTCCGTTTAATTTTTTTTTGGATTCTGAATGTAATTGCATAAAACATTTGTGCTTTTCTGCGTTTTTCTTATTTAAAGGGATTTTTTCCATCTGCTACCTTAATCTCAATGGTTTTTCCATCTGCTACCTTAATCTCACAGTTTTATTATTATTTGTTCTAAGAATTTAAAATTTAGCCATTCTAAGAATTTTAGTGGTATAATTAATTCACTAATGATATTCTCCTTACAAAAAAACCCAGCAAACTTCAAGTGAAAGTTTGCCGAGAATGTAGAAGATTACTGGAAATTCACTGAGCTGGGCTTTCCGCAAATTTTACGACTTTGCTGAAACTTTAACGAAAAATTCATGCTAGAAAACAATATATATATATATATATATATATATATATATATATATATATATATATATATATATATATATATATATATATATATATATATATATACATATATATATATATATATATATATATATATATATATATATATATATATATATATATATATATATATATATTATATATATATATATATATATATATATATATATATATATATATATATATATATATATATATAAATATATATATATTTCGCTTCAGATTATGCTTATAAAATAAAAACTGGCATATATTACGTAAAAAACAATAGGGGAGAGTGGGCACCATAACACACTTTTAGTTTTTTCTTCGTAACAATTTTTTTAATACGCCTTTTTTTCAGGCGATTGGTTTAATTTGTAGAATATATTTATACACACAAAATAAATTCTATAAATTATCATAATACAACCGGTTTAAGTAAAATTAGAAATTTGTTTCAAGGTACCCCACCCATGAGGTACCTTGATACACACTACAAGCATCAATAAAAAAGTAAATAAAAAGTAAATGGTTAAAATCACATTTCAGAAGACCAAATAATATATTGTTTTAATTGTCATTCTTAAGGGTCAATAAATAAAGGCTTTGTATTGAGGCTATGTAATCTCCTTGTATTATATTTACATAAATCTTTTTAAAATTGATGTTAAATATTAAAAGAAATAATTTTAAGAGTTGTTTATGACACAATGGAGTACAACTATGGAGTACAATTATGACACAATGGAGTACAACTATGGAGTACAATTATGACACAATGGAGTACAATTATGACTAATAGATTACCATAGTAACTATCAGCTTCAATAAATAATTAGCATTTCTTGTTTTAAAAAACTATATTTTCTTATTATGAATACAATTGTAACGCTACTGATGATTTTTTTTGAAAGGTCTCTAGTGCTAAAAATATTAAACTTTGTTATAATTTATCTCGTTGTACCGTGTAATTTTTTGTAAATATTTTATTCGTGGAATAAAAGAAAAAACTTTGACTTAATTTATACTCGTTATTAAAAATATTTCAAATTATATTACATATTTCAGAATTTATCTACTTTTTAAATTCATTATTTTTTTATTATTCATTATTTATTATTTATACAGAATTGTGGCTAGGATCCCATACACTCCCAATTGGGAGGGCAGCAGTTTTAGGGAGCCCATTTTAAAATTTATGGGTCCTTTTGCAAATTAAAGGGACTTTTTTTTTAGGAATATCGAGTGGAAAAATTTTAAGTTTTTGGGGCCCTAATGCCAGGTTTTTTGGAGGGGACCTCCGACCCACTGACACTGTATATATATATATATATATATATATATATATATATATATATATATATATATATATATATATATATATATATATATATATATATATATACATATATATATATATATATATATATATATATATATATATATATATATATATATATATATATATATATATATATATACATTTTCAAGTTGATAATCTGTACTGTATTGGACTTGGTGTTATTAAAGTTATGTTTTCTTTTTGGTTTAATAGTTTTTATTCTGGATTTATTTTTCTATTTGAAGACACTGTACCGTTATAAATAATATTTTATCTGCAACTAGTGTGTCAAGCAATATAAAACAAACTCTATGATCATTAAGTTGTATAAAGAAAAGGTGTTTATTTTTTTTATTTTTATTTTTTTTTATAGTTGTTATTTTATGTGATGTTTTGCTTCCGCAGTTTTTTATCATTTTATTCTTTTATTTCATGCTGCTTTCATGTTTAATGATAAAGTATTATCTGAAAGTGTTATTAATGAAGCCACATTATTAGTTGATAATTACAAATTTCCTGATTTGTATGGAAGAAAGAATATGTCTTGTAATATGCGTCAATTAACTTATCTTCCCTCAAATATGAGGAAATATATATGAAATAGTATGAATGATAGGAAATATATATGAAATAATATGAATGATAGGAAATATATTTGAAATGATATAAACGATAGGAAATATATATGAAATATATATGAAAGTATGATATGAAAGAGGAAGCGCACTCCCTCCTACATATTTAACTTTAAATTTCTGTAACATGTGTTGTTGTTTTTTACATTATCTTATAGATTTATTTTCTCGACCTTTATATTTTAAACAAATTAAGTCAACATCTTTATTTATAGAGTTTGTTTTATAATTTCATTTCTATTTTTTAGCTATTACACAATCACTGTCAATAAATTCTGTTTTAGTTTCGTTTTCATTGTACCTGTTTGTGTTATGTGATCTTTTAGTTTATTTAGTTATCTTTTTATTACAAACTTTAGCATTCGCAAATGTTTTTTTTTATTTATACCTTTGATTTATACCCTTCTACAAAAATCCTAAAAATAACAATCTCAGTCCCAAATGCACTAAAAATACAATACGTTTTATTTAAAAGGACATTCGAATTTGCAATATACAAAAACTTTTGTAATGGATTTTTCAAAGTTGTTTATAATCTATAATATACACTCTTCACTAAAATATACAATTTTTTACTGTATATTTACCGCCTGTCTAACAAAATCATCAGAATGGTTCACGGAATCTTGAGAAGCTATAATAATGCGCAAATAAATAATGATAAGATAACATTATCATAGATTATCAGGGATTTGGTCAAAAAATGGATAAAACGTTTAGCGACCTATAATTAACTAAAAATCGACGTTTAATTTGAAATGTATATTTCAAACTTTTTTATATATACGTTTAGTAAGCGTCGATATAACGTTTAGAATATCGACTTATATTATTCAATATAGTAAACCTTTAATCGACCTTAATTAAACGTAAACATTTGATTTACCCTAAGTAAACATATCCCAGTAAACACACAAACGTCTATTAAACGTCAAAACAACGTTTCGGCAAAAGGTTCGGATTTGGTTGATTATCCATTTAGAATGAAATCCAAATTAACGCTTAGAACAAACGTCCATAAAACGTCTTTATTTTAACGTATTTTAGATGTTTATTATAGGATTATTACACGTATATAAAGCGTTTAGATTATGTCTAATTTACGTTTAAATCTAGTCTAATTAACGTATAATAAAGCATTTAGATTTAGTCTAAGTAAACGTATATTAAACTATTAGATTTTGTCTAATAGTTTCTATAATTTAATTAACATAATTTTAATTTATTTAAGTTTTAAAACTTACATAAATTAAAATTGCGTCATAACTTTTTAACTTGATAGGTAAGTTATTATAACTATATCTTATTACAAATTTCAAGAGCTAAATAGATCTTGAAATTTGTAAATAAGATATAGTTATAAAAGTAATGAAATTTATAAAAAAGATATAGTTATAAAAGATCTGGTCTTATTTTTATATTTTTTATAACTACTTCAATATGTTTATAAACTTTTATACTATACTACTAATACTATACTTTTATATTATAAAACTATATATAAAGTTATAAACTTATATAAAACGATTTCATATAGTGGGGATTTAGAGAAAAAATATTCATGCATTATACTTGCTTATGCTTCGATAATTAAAAAAAAATTAAATGATCAAGCTTTTTGCAGTGGAAACTTTATGGTAACAATTTCTATCGAATATTTTTTAAATTTAATCTCATTAGCAGAAAATAAAAGTTTATATTAAAGATTACTATTAAAATTAACAAACTCATGAACATCTATTTTGGATCACTATTTTCTCTGGTTTATGCATTATCAAAAATCTTCCTCGTATACCGTCTACCGCTTGTTTATCATGCACCTGTTCATTCATAAATCAAAATTGAAATTACACAGAACAATTTTACATAAAGAGGATTTTCTGAATGGAAGTTTTCCGAAATTTCCCTTACTATCCATGTTTATTTTTGACATTAACAAATTGGTAACGTCGTGACGTAACATATGCAGTGGTTGTTACCAGTTCTGTTCCACCAATTTTCTTTAGCAAATATAACTAAATTAAGCCAAAATGCATCTTAAATAAAAAAATAAATATTTAGTTATTAAATCTCTTGATTATAACAAAGATGAATACCTGCTGTTACGCAATTATACTAGCATTTACAAAATGAGTTTAAACTGTTTATAAAACTTACGAAAAAAGTTCTTGCAGCAGGACTTTCATAAAATTTATTATTTAAACATAATAAATTTAAATATTTGTATAATAAATTATTATTTATTACTTTATTTAAATATAATAAACAAGTATTATATTTATTACTAAATTGTTACTATAAAGTTTCCACTGCAAAAAGCTTGATCATTTTTTTTTTATTTTAATTATCGAAGCATAAGTAAGTATAATGCATAAAGTATAGTATAAGTTGTATAGTATAAAAGTTTATAAACATGTTGAAATTGTTGTAAAAAATATAAAAAAAGACCAGATCTTTTATAACTATGTCTTTTTTGTAAATTTCATTACTTTTATAACTATATCTTATTTACAAATTTCAAGACCTATTTAGCTTTTATTACTTAAATAAAGTTAAAAAGTTATAACGCAATTTTGATTTATGTAAGTTTTAAAACTTAAATAAATTGAAATTATGTTAACTAAATTATAGAAACAATTTGACAAAATCTAATAGTTTAATATACGTTTACTTAGACTAAATCTAAATGCTTTATATACGTATAATAATCCTATAATAAACGTCTAAAATACGTTAAAATAAAGACGTTTTATGGACGTTTGTTCTAAACGTTAATTTGGATTTCATTCTAAACGGATAATTGACCAAATCTGAAAGTTTTGTTGAAACGTTGTTTTTACGTTTAATAGACGTTTGTGTGTTTGCTGGGTTAATTGTCGCAAAAGCTAATTAATAATGCCATTGCTGACATCAATCATAACGGACGAAATTTTGTTTTAGCATGCATTGAGCAAGACCTTGGAGAACTAATATCTAACAACCTCAAAATTAAAGTACAAGTAGAAGCAAAAGCTTGGGTAGGCAATCAAGTGCTTGGTTATCTCAAGAAACCATTTTGGTGTCGGAGCTCTCCGTTTTTTTAAAAAATCTGTACCGACTGTACATTAAGCACCGCATATAGAGTTTTGTGTGCAAACCTGGCCATCCCTTCTCAAAAATTGCTCTACTTAAACGTGTCTAATAACGCGCAATACCGTTGATTAAATATTTTAGTTAAAATCAAAATTAAAAATACTTCGCTTAAATACACTTATAGGACCCAATGCAGCTACAATCTTTCTCATCAAACTCTTATAGTTTAAGATAAAATGGTTTGTCTAAAACTTCAACTAATCAAAGGTTATACAAAACGTCAGCACTTTTTTATAAATCGAGCTTCAAACCGTGGAAATACACTAGCACCGGATGTAAACGATGAACATGTAACAACTCTTTTAAAAGTATGCTTATGAATATGCTCTTCTAAAAGTATGCTTATGACGTTACTTCGGCTGCAGCAATGTCAATCGTCAACATGGTTAAAGTCTGATGTTGTTTTCCATCATCAGTATTAAACTTTTTATGAATAAGTTTTATTGTTTATTGTAATAAATAAATAAAAATCTAGGATGATTTTTTATCAGCAGTCCCGCTAGATAGAAGATCATGTCATAAAAGCTTCTCGAAATGCAATTTTTTTCCAAAAGTTCCCCGAACATAAGCTTGAAGTGAATATATTTATCAATGCGCTTTGTCATTTCATTCAACAAATTCAATTTAAAACTAGGGTTGTGAAAACTGTTTATTTAAGATTCCTATCTAGTTAAAAGATCAAGAACTGGTAAAAATTAAAGCTTGTGAAATAGAAAACAACTTTATGGAAGATTTTTTGCATCTTAATAGTTTGGAGGGGTTTACATTTCTTACTTGTGAAAATATTTTAGGCTTTTACGACTAAATATACTCAAAAGGGCTATAGCCTGTTTTCTAATCTATATTCATTCTGATTTGAATTTTTTAATGCTATGCCAACCTGAGGTGATTCTACGAATAAAATGGGGGAGGGGGTGAATCTTTAAAAAGTATCGACTGGTGCCTTAAAAAAAAAAAGTTTTCAAAACTAAAATTTACCCGATTGAATTGTGTCAAATACCTAGCCGACTAAATTTGTAAAAAACCGACTATAACTTGAAAATCGTCTTCTTTGGGGGGAGGGGGGGGAGTGGAACCCTCTCCACACACCCTCGTAAGATTGCCTCTGATGCAAACCCCTGTTGCAGAAAGTGAACGACCTTTAAGTAAAGTAAAATTGGTTTAACACGTTCCCTGCCACCTACAAGTATATTCGTTACTACGAGTATACTCGTTGTTGGCTGCGAATGTGTTAAAAAAATAATTTTAGGGTCACTTTAGAATAGGAATGTCTATCGAAGAAACAAGTTAAAAAATAAATACAACTCTGTATACAACTCTGGATAGAACTCTGCCGACATAATAATAGTAAGAATAGTTTATGCTAATAAAAAAGCAAGAAAAGATTGTTTTCAATAATATTTTCAATGAATCTGTTTATTAATCTTAATCAGCTAATGTTAAATGTGTTGCATAAGTGTTATTTTATCTAGATGCGGTTCATGAAAATATGGATGTAAAGAAACGTTATTAGAAATAAAAACACAGTAATTAACTAGTATAGTTCTAAACGCTTTTAATTTAAAACATGCATATTTATAGAGGGCGCCTAATTCCCATAGGTGGGTGAAACCATAGGTGGGTGAAAAAAATATTCCTTAATAAAATAAGTTTTAAATTTTGTAATGTATTTTAATTGGAATTTTTTAAAAAAAGGTTGTAACTATTATATTTTGAAAATAGTAGGGGAAGTTTGTGTACATAGTACAAGAGATATGGGTTCGTGTACCTAATACCTAGAGCCGGATTTTTTTAATGCTCAAATTCAAAATGGTGACATATCTAAACTATTTACTTTGTATTAATAAAGGTAAAATGACTTAAATTATAAAAGTCCGTCCTGTAAAAGGGTTTAAAAAGTAATAGCCCTAGATACAATAAGCTTTTTTTTATTTGTATATAGGGCCGCTAGCAATTGTATCTAGGGTCGCTCTTTAAAATTTAGGCCCATAAATTTAATTAAAATTTATTTAATCTTAGTTTTTTTTCAATAATTTTGCCTAGTGTTACTTAATTGCAACACTTAATAAAGTAAAAAAAATTGACTAATAGTTCTGAGCAAAATTGACCAGTAAATCTACGTGCAAAATAGTAATTCAAAAACAAACAAACAAAATTGACCAGTAAATCTACGTGCAAAATAGTAACTCAAAAACAAACAAACAAAAAAACTTGCCTTAGCAAATCTATTAAAAATTATTTCTTTGAGAACCAAAATTTTTATAACTTATCACCTGACAGAGAAGCATAATTTAGAACTTTATAGTTTTTAAATAAAGTGAGGTGGCCCTAGGTACAAGGAGGTAATAGGTATTAGAAACAAAAGTATACTGAACTACGGTTTAATTTTATAACGCATATGAAGAAAATACTACATCATTTCACTCTGAATCTTACAAAAACTAAACGCTGAGTTTGTTTTGATTTTGACTTGCACTGCCTCGCTTTGAAAAATCTTCGATCTCCGTCGGAGATATTTATGAAAATGTCTATTTCGATCTAGTATAAGAGACTAAAAATACATATATATACTTTTTCTTTCCACAATTGAGACATGCGACCCGATTATTCAGGGTAATATAGTTCCCAGGCTTCAATCAACCAGTATCAGTATTGGAAATTTTAAAGTTTGCGCAATCTCTACAAGTTTTTTTGTGTGTGATTACAAAAGTATTTCAAGCAGGGCCGCGAGGAGCGAGGGCAAAAGGGGCTTACGTGCCCCGGCCACAATGATAGCTGGGACATCAGAGGACCGAAGACAAAAAAAAATCATAATGAGATTTTAGTTCCAAAAACGTAAAAAAATTGTTTTTATTGATGAGATAAAAAATAAATTTACTAGGTGATGTGCATAGCAATTAACTTTGCTATATTTATATTATCAAAGAATTATAGTTTAAAACAACTTTTCTTTTTGGTTAATGGGACCAAAAAAGAAATTTAAGTTGTTTTTATATCGACGGCATTGAAGAAGACTCTAGGTTTGATCCAAACTAAACATCTTATCAAGATAAATTTTGTCAGGATATTTCAGAAAAAAATAAATATATCTAATAAACACTTTTATTATTATTCTAAAAGTAAATTTAATCCAGCTTTTAAAAGCAAAATAAAAAAAAACTAAATTAACTTTGTTTGCTAAGGTTTAACGACTTCCTAAGGAGTGTTAAAGTCTCAACGCAAGTTAAATGTCCCGTCTACCCTAAAAAAGGAAACAAAGCCAAGGCTTATAATTACAAGCTTGTGTCTCATATCTTTACCGTGCAAGGTGACGAAGACAATTATTATAGATAGGATTATAAATCACTGTGCACAATATAATATTAAAGGCTCAACATGTATTTGTACATCACAAAAGCTGCCTTACAAACCTGATTTAGTCCCGTAACATTTTAATGGAAGCAGTTTACCGTAGACACCCAGTTAAATACTTTTTTACCGACTTTGTCAAAGCATTCAACACTTTGCCACACAATGACTTCTTAATAAAATCTATGCCTACAGTATTTAAGATCAGCTAGTAAATTGAATTACAGGTTGGCTTGCTAATAGACATTTAAGTGGATTAGAGTGATAAGTGGCGACCCTCATGGATCAGTTCTTGCATCACTTCTAAATGTGTTTTTTATCAATGACTTACCACACTGCATTTAAAATTATACCAAGTTATACGCCGATAATGGCAAAATTATATGAGTTATTGATGTCAACCAATTTTCTTCTGATTGTGAAAAACTGCAGTCGGACATCAACAGCGCTGCAAATCGGTCGCACAAATGTTTTTTGAACTTCAACTTTCAAAAGTGCAACCTAATGCAAGTTCGTTGTCATAAAAACTAATTAATAATACCTTGGCTGACATTGATGGTCAGGTAGGCAAGCAAATGCTTGGTTCTCTCAAGAAGACATTTTAGTGTTGGAACTTTTGATCTATGGAAAAAACTGTACCAGCTGTACATTAAACCACATTTAGATTTTTGTTTGCAAGCCTGGTCATCCCTTCTCATACTAGAAGTTGCTCTTGTCCAATAACGCGGAATTTTGTTCAATATTGTTCAATTTATTATATTACTACATACTTTCTTTTTTTAAGCTTACTTATCAAACTCGGCATATAATTGAAAAAAATGGCCTGTTTTTTAAAAACCGTGATGCAAGCAACCTCAATTATCGGCATACGGCAGACTAATAAAATATGAAAGTCTGGTGTTGCTTTCCTTTATCAATAATTAACTTTTTATGTATAAGTTTGATTGATGTAATAAATAAATAAAAATCTAAGTTTTTTTGTTTTTGTTTTTGAAATCTCGATCTTACTTTAAAAGCTTTCGGACACCAGAAGTTCAGCTCAGATTGCCGCTAAAAAACTAAGTGCAAAACGACCACGGAAAATTACTACTGCTTTAAAGCTGTAGCTTTAGCTTCAACCAAAATATTGATCCATGATGAGCAAATGACTTGCCTTGGCGATGAAACAGAACATTTTGCAAAGCAACTTATGATAGCAAAATTCCAATGAACTTATGTGCAGTTTTCCTTCAAAATATAAATGTAAAGTAACATTCCTAGAAATAAGAAAGCAACCATTAACTTATATAATTGCACATGTTTTTAATTTAAAATTATGCATGTTTATAGGGGTGCGTAATTGCTCCTATACCCAGGACGTCATAAAAGCTCTCTGCGTCTCTGCCTCCAAGGAGTCCTTACGGTCTTATCAAAGAGCACCGCATTATAATGTGCTATATCTTGCTTATTATAAATCACATTAATAAACCTGTCCGTTTAACTCACTTTTATATAGAAATTCGTCGACAAAATATTTTTAAAATTTAGATGATAAGGCATCATAATTTTAAAAATGCAAACCGTTTCTGGCGGAGATTTTTTTTCAAATAAATTTTTTCCGCTGCGGTGTGGAGCGTGAATTCTAACGGATTCAGTACAGCGTTATACTTCTATTTACAGTTCACATGGTCTCTGGTTGAATGCTTCAAAGGTTGAAAAAAAAAAACCTCTTATGTTTAAATAGTAGCAAAATTTCTTTAGTTAGAAGAGCGAGAATATGACAACAAAATAATATGTGTTAACAAAAAAGCCGAGTGGCTAATATCAGCAAACTTTTGTATATATCAAGAAAAAAAAACACCCCAATTTATTTTCATTGCAATGAGTAAATCGAGATCTAGAAAAAGAAAATCAGAAAAGCAAGGTTTTGACAAAACAATTAAAAAATGTAACGATTCAAAAATAAAAGTATGTAACAATTCAAAAATAAATGTAAACTTAAAGGAAGAAAATATAGAAAACATACAACGAAATCAGAATGGTAAGTACTTACTTGAAACCTACTTATTTATTTAGCAACTTAATGCTTGTTAAGAAATCTTTTACATGGAGTTAAATTTATTGCATTTTAATTAATATTATTATATTATTATATCTTATTCAAACTTGATATATATTATTTAAACTTGATAAGCTGGATACATTGCCCTTAAAGAAGAGTTTTATATACAAAAATTATAAAATATCTCATCCTTCTTCTGCTCTTCGAGTCTCTCAGTTAAGGTTAACTGAGCACTTTCTTAATTTCCAGTTGCTGTTGGCCAACTACAATAATACATGTCTGACCAAATTTAATTAGAGATTCAATTTTTTTAATGAGATTTCTCAACCTGAAGATCTCCTAATAAGTCATCAAAAGCTAGATGACAATTTCGATAATGAAATTGAATTAATAATTTCTAAAATGGAATTAACAAATTCCATTTTACTTTCACATGCTTTTCTCTTCGATTTTTAAATGAGTCCATTTTTCATTCCGTTATTAGAAGGGCTAAATGAGCATGACAATTAGCACTACAAATAATCTGTAAAGCATTTTTTGAATAGTGCCATGCTTTATCAATTAAGTTAGAGCTGCAGATAAGAAAGTTTGTGCTTGAATAATTGCATAAATTGGGTTATTTGGTTCTCCTTAAAACACATATTAAAATAAATATTAGTTAAAAATTTTTTTAATGTTTAAAGAAGTTTTTTTTTCAAGTTTATTGAGACCAGTTTAGAAATTTTGAGTTATTTTGTTATACATTTTTTAACCATTAACAAATAATCACTGTATATAACAAATAATCATCTTCCCTGTTATACATTGTATGTTATACATTTTTTAACCATTAACAAACAGTCACTGTAATAACAAATAATGATCTTCCCTGCTCTATTTGATTGATAAGATTGATGAAAGTCACTAACACTAATTTAAAAATTAAATTGAATCTTTTTTAATAAACAGTAATAAAAAATTTTTCAATTAAATTTGAATTAAAAATTATATATTTGAACAAAAACAATTTTAAAAGTATCCAACTCATTCATTCAAGTTTTAAATCTTTTCCTATAATTACATTCTCACCTAAAGTTATATAAGTGTGGTTTTTAAATTTTTCAAATATAAAATAAAAAAATGTTTCACTAAGAAAAAAAGTAAGAAGCGCTACACAAAATCATTTTTATAAAATCATTTCAATAAAAAGCAATTTTCTAAAAAAAATTAAAACTTAAAATATAGTTAAACAAATTTGGTCAAATGCAATATTTTTTTAATCAAATATTCCAAACTTTTAGATGCTTTAATAAATATCAGAAAAACTGTTGTTGACGATTCTTTTTCTAATGTATTCATGATATGATACAAAACATTACTGTGTAAAACTATTACTAAAACTTAAAAACTATTACTAAAACATCAATTTTAATTTATCCATGAGCTTTTTTATCTGAATATTAAAAAAAGTCTGTAAAAATACTTATCGCCCACCATATTCAATCAGGGCTTGTGACGAAGCAAGCGCAATCACGCTCCGCTCGTAAAATGCGCCCGAAAATGGTATTTTCAAACGTTTTAGGCGCGATAAACAACACTCGTTCAGCTTATAACGAGTGTATAAAATAACGCTTGTCCAATAGTTTAGGATTATTTTCTTATTTTCATTAAATATTTTAAAAAGATTTTTTATTAAAGATATTCTATTATCAAAGCACTGATATAAAATATAAAAAGCACTACGTCGTTCTCTTTTGCACTAACGTAATGAATGAGCAATTTCAATAATAGAATGTGCACATGGAAACACAATGTGAATACAAAAATGTCCAAATAAAATAAGAATAGAACATTAGAAAAGCATTATAAGCAAATTGAAACTGCAGAGTATTTTTAATCTTGTGAAAGTATCAAATAAGATTTATTTGATTTATTGTTTGTAATATTCCACACATTGTTTATAATAAAAATAAATATTAATAATAGAGTAATTTTTAAAATTAGTTTTTGTTCATAGTATAGGTTTTTTATTAACTATTATTTATTTTAACTCAAATTTAAAACGATTCTGTTGTTTAGAATGTTTGCAATCAAGGACATTTGAAAAGGAAACAAAGTAATGATATCAACATTTATTAAATGGAAAGTTGATAGAACATAGCTATAATATAGATACATAGCTATCTAAAAAAATTAAATAATTAATTTGAATAAAAAATATCAAGAAATATAAAAACCATTAACCGTTAATTAAGTTTACAGCTTAACATTTTAAAATACATATATCAAAACAACGAAGCAAAACTAAGTCACTAAATTTTACTTACAATACTAAATCAATAAAAAGTGATCTGACAATATACAAGAAGTTTGGAAGTATAAAAATCTACATCGTTGAAGTAGTTCCATGAGTGTGAAACTAATTCAAGCATTAAACTTGAAGGGGAAGTTGCAATTTGTTACGTTTTTGATCGTGCTTAAAATAAATTACTTTAAAATTTATCTTTTTAAACAATTTTAAATAAAGTTACGCAAAACGCATTCACAAATTATTTCTAATGGTTGTTTAATGAATAAACAAATTTTATTTAAATTATTAAAAAGTCTTATATAAATTATTTTTAAATTGTATAAATATTTATTTAAAAAAATACTGTAGTCTATTTAAAATAGTAATTTTTAATCATTTCATGCTCTGATTAATAATTCAAGTTAAAAAAAAAGTTTTTAATAATTTGTTGTAAAAATAGAAACAAACAAAAAAAGCAATTAAATCATTCCATTGCAACGGAAGATTTAATTTATTCTTTATTAGTTTATCTTTCAAAAGATTTTTAGAAACACATGGAAAAATAGTTTCAAACGTTTAAATTTATCATAAAAAATACACACAAGAAAATTTTTAGCCTACATAAGCCTACACAAAAAATTTTTTATCTAACATTTGTTAATTTACACTAAATGCGTTTAATTTAAACAATTGCTATAATAAATTTTTTATTTTATTTAAAGTAAAATAAAAACTTTAAAAAAGATCAACGGTTAAAAGTTATTCATAACATAACAATTTTTTTAATAGAATTTAAATTGTTGAAACATAAATATAAAAAATTATAAGTGTGGTCAGTTAGAATGTGCGATCGCACTCCATTCCCGTCCAAGCCTGATATATATATAACTATAAATGCGAGTTTAGAGCACTATAACATCACACTAAAATAGCCTGCTGCCAGTGGCTTCAGTACATACATAGACTATCTTATAGCTTGCTATCACAAGGGAGTGCCTCTTCATTGATTGGTGGTTTAATAATTTGTTATCTAAAAACTTTAAAGTATAAAAAGTGTTAAAGTGTAAAAGAAACAGTTGACAGAAGACTTGAAAAGTTGTAGGTTGTATGAGTCAGGAAAACATGAAGATGAGAGAAAATTCCAAAGGGTTGAAGTGCCTTGGAAAGAAACTAGGCAAATAAAATTTTAGAGCATGCATGGACAGGTACAGTAAAAGGATGAGATTTTGCTGAATGACGAGTCATGGGAGAGTAAGTTTTGGCTGATGGAACTTGCAATGATAGCTGCGACCATGATAGTATTTGTAGTAATCAGAAAGAGATTCAACTTTATGGCAATAAGAGAGAGGCTCAAGCTATTTTGAGAGGCAAGCTCAATTACCTCAAAAACTTTTCCAAATACACTATATGAGGCAAGCTTAAGGAGAAGACCAGCATGCTAATTTTTGTTGAAAGCTTTAGATGTCATAAGTAATCGCCCTTGGTTCTCTGCCCCTTTTTAATGCACAATAAAATCTATCAGTCACAACAGCAAGTCAGTCGTAGAGTGAGAGGATCAAAAAATTTATTGATTATTTGACAGTAAGTTATTTGAATCAAGATGGAATGTTAAAAAATTTGTTGATCAAAGACTCAAAAACCTTGTTAATAACAGGTAGAAGACTGATTGGGCCATAGTTAGAGGGGTCGGAATGTTCTCCAGAGTTTTTAAAATTGAAACCACAGATGCCATTTTCCAGCAGGCAGAAAAACAAGATTCAGTCAGGCACTTTTAATTAATTTTGGGTTTTAATTAAGACTTTTCTAATTCCTTAAACTTTTAATTAATTCAGGCATATTTAATTAATTTAAAAAAATATTGTTAAAAACTAAAATTTAAAAGATTTAGTAAAATATAAGGTTTTTTTGATTTTTGTTTGTAATAATCTAAGAACATAGTGCTAAATTTATTAAAATCAATTTTCACAATTTCCTACATAAAAACCAGAAAACTAGTAACCCTAAATTAAAATCACTATTCAAATTAAAAATTTATATAGTCATTGATAACAATGATAAAATAGACAGTGACAATGCCATGGTTGACAAATTTTCAGCGCTTAGTTTCGAAAGTTAATAAGCCCATAATAACAGTTAAAGAATAACAATGTTGTTAAATTTATGAGCTCCATAGTTGCTAAATAGTTGTTGTATAGTTGTTGGAAATTTTGATTATTATTAGTTTTTAAAAAGAAATAGAAGAATTTCTTGTTAAGGGTTAAATGCTAACCTTATATGTCTTAACTTCAAAAAAACTGATATGATTTTCGTTTAATCTCCAAGAAAAAACTACTTCTGCTAAAATGTTGAAATTAAATTCAAAAGTAATTAATAACAGCTATATCCATCAAGAAATATCTTGGCGTGTTGATTGACTGAAATCATTCACCATCACCCATCAAGAAATATCTTGGCGTAATGATTGACTAAAATCATTCATGAAACTTTCACATTGATGAGCTATGCAAGAAACTTGAGTTAATTGTATGCTTTTAACAATTTGTCATTATGTCAATAAAGTTAACCTTGAGAATATGCATTTAATATGCATTATTCTAATGTCATCTTAGTGATTGTTGTCAAGTTTAGGGTCAAGTTGGAAACTATTACATTAACAAGTTACTATCGTCTCAGCATTAATCCATTAGGATAATAAACTTCTCGTGATTTAAATCAGATATATAGAAGTCTTTCAAAAAACTTGACATTCCAACCTTTCCAGTAAAGTTTACTAATCTTCTTTTTGTTTTCTTTTTAAAAAAATTTAATATCTTCCATTACAAACTTTTTAATGAAAGTAGACAAATGCATTCATACTCTACTAGAAATGTATATAATGGAAGTATATATAATGTACCATCTTATAAACTCAAAAGCATGGTAAGCATTCTGTTGTCTATCAGTGCATCTGTGAATGGAACAGGAACCTTGTATGCATTTTAAATGATTTCAAAAAAAGTAAAAAACTTAAAAATATTTTATTTTAACTTGTAGACATGAATATCTCCTTATCAGTACTTTTTTTTGTTTATTTTTTCCTTTTTTATTATTATGACCTGCAAATTATGGTTTCTACATGTTTATTTTTAATGTCAGTGACGTATCCAAGCCAATTTTGACACCTGTATGCCGCTTTTGGCACCTATATTTGATCCCAAACTCCAGTTTTGGATCAAATATAAATCCAGTTATGGGTATAATTTTAGCATAAGTTCTTTGCATTATAAAAATTAGAGAATTAAATAAAATATTGGATAAATGTGTATATAACACGCTCCCTTAGCATAAATTGTAATTGAATGTGATGCTTGTGTTTAAAAAAAAAGTCTTCATAACATCCACAGGATTCATGTACTGCTACTCTAGTTCAAATATCTGCTGTATGCTAAAATAAGACACTGCATGTGTTAATGTACTATGTGTTTTAATGAATTTTTTTGTGCTTAGTATTACTTATAATATATTAAAAAATTGGTGTCACTCCTTTAATCAGACTTTTTAATGAGTGACACCATCTTTATGAATCATTATTGTAAATAATATTATGCTCATAACTATCATTAAAATATTGTTATTATTTTTATTATTAATGCTATTGTAAAAATGATTTGCGAAAATTAAATAGCTAGTTGTGTTGTTGTTTTTAATATCTCATAAATAATCTATAAACAATAATTTTAATAAATAGTATTATCATCATGATCACGCTGCTACTTGGAAAATGCAGGAGTAGATGAGAATTACTACGTAAATACTAATAACGTATCACAAACTTAACGTCAAAAATAATAAAAACTAATTTTTAAATGTTGTGTTATTGTAAAATTATGGTATAAATTCAGGTAATACCAGTAACTAAGGAAGGCGTTGCCCCGGGCTCAAAAAAAAAACTTGTTTGGGGCACCAAAGAAAACAAAAAGGAGTACATAAAAAAAAGGCCTTTTTAAATATAAGTAGTAGTATTTTTTATTTTTATTTTATTTAGTCAACTATTTTATTACTTTGGCCTTTATCACATTTGCTACGCCACTGGGTAGTAAAAATTGAAAAAATATTTTACAATTAATTTTAAAAGATTTTATCAATTAACAAAAAACACTAAATTGCTTTAAATGAGCTTTGTATGTTTATTGGCAATTCTTGCACGTATCGTTGACCATAGAACAGCAAGATCCACACAACCAATTTTCACAGGATTCACAACGCATCCATAATTGTCTTTGAGCAGTAATTTCATCTAAAAAAAAATGTCACAAGCTTGATATTTTTTAGAACTCAAAGAACCGTCAGTTAATTTTAAAATTATGAACAAATTTTTTATTCAAATAAAAAACCATGATGTGTATCCATTATAAAAATGTTAAAATTTACTGGTAAGTTTACAGGTAAAGTTACTGGTAAATTCGCAACACTTATCAACATTTCACAATATTACTGCTGATTGTCTCCTTCGTTTTTTATCTGTGAATGACCGAAGTTAGAGTTTCAAAATTTCACTCATTTTTTTGAAAAAATTGTTAATTTTCAAAAATTAATAATTTTTTTTTTGTAAATATAATTAATTTGGTGAATATAGAAAAATTTCTTAGCTTTAATAAAAAAAACCAATTAAATTCCTTCTATTTTCATCAACTGGATATAGCCAAACATAGGAAACTTTTTTTTCTCAAAATGATTTTACAATATAGAAACAATATAGAAAAATTTCTTAGCGTTAATAAAAAAAACCAATTAAATTCCTTCTATTTTCATCAACTGGATATAGCCAAACATAGGAAACTTTTTTTTCTCAAAATGATTTTAACTGTGAGTCATGGTCAAGCTTATGTAGAAAAAATTGTTAATTTTCAAAAATTAATAATTTTTTTTTTTGTAAATTTAATTAATTTGGTGAATCTTAATAATACTAAGATATAATAAATATAATCATTTATTTCAATAATTTGCTTATTTTAAATTTTAATAGTATGCATTTTTTCAAATTTGAGAGAAAAAAATTTATAAAATTTGAGTTTGCATACTTTTTTATAATTTTTCTTAAATGACCAAAGTTACATGGTGACTGAACTTAGGCGATTTTACGGTATATATTAATTTTTAATGTTATTAAAATTTAAGTAAATTAAATTATCATTTTTTATGTTTTACGCAAGTATAACATAAATGATACATTTGATTGCACATTTCATTTTTGATTTTTGTTGTTGTTATTTTCAGTGTACTCTAATTGCAAATTTAACTTTCCAAAAGTATTTTTAATTTCTTGAATAAGAAAATTTATTATTTATTAATATGCAAAGAATTTTGTAACTTTCCTAACTTAAGGTAAACAGTAAAAATGTAAATAAAGAATTTTTGAATAACAAGATTCAATAAAAAAAAACAATAAATTAAACATTGAAAAATCTTAAATAAAGAGTGACTGATGTCAATTAATAAATAAAGTTTTTTTTTAACTTTTGAATAAATGATTTTGTTTGTTAATGACAACGCTTTTTTTCACATTGAAAAAAAAACATTGTTCTTAATTAACTTAATTCATTTCTTTCTCAAGGAAAAACTAGAAAACTCAGGGACTTTTTATTGTTTTTTAATATTCAGGGAGAACTCAGGCAAAATTTTTCCATTTTTCTAAAATAATTTTTTTATTAAGTTATTAACAATAATTTAAGTTATGATAAAATTCATAATATATATTATCAGTAATTTTTTATAAAATTGTACATTTGTTGTTAAATTTATATGGTTCGGCATAATACTGTCACTGGGTCAAATCATTATCCATTAAGTTTCTGTTCAACTAGATGGATTGAGACCAAATTATTGCAGATCGTTCAATTGAAATATGGGACAACATTGTAAAATTAGTTAGATTTTGGGAAACTTTATCTAAGTCTTTATCAACAGTCTTCCTCAAAAAGTTGTTATAATGTTCAAAAAGCATAAAATGTTTTAAAATTATAATTTTAAAACTGTGTAATAACTTCCTGACAGTTTTAAAATTACAATTTTTCAGTTGTGTTGCCAACTTGTTCAAAACCTACTAGACCATATCAGACTGATCAACCAATGATTCCATACGAGTACAATCATCTTAGAGAATTGATAACAAATATTTTAGATATATTTATCAAACGTAAATCCAAGCTGCAAAATTGATTTAAATCTCATAATTTAGATAAAAAGAAAATTTAAAGGAAGATCCCTCTCCTCCCCCAACCCTCTTCCTCTTATTGCTTATGAGTTTTAATGTAGAAACTCATAAGCAATAAGGTGTTTAATACACAAGGTTGGGGGGTTAAAGAGGTTATTACATTATTTTGTTTGTGTGGAGATTATATCTGCAACACAATATAGAAAAATTTCTAAGCTTTAATAAAAAAAACCAATTAAATTCCTTCTATTTTCATCAACTGGATATAGCCAAACATAGGAAACTTTTTTATATTCTCAAAATGATTTTAACTGTGAGTCATGGTCAAGCTTATGTAGAAAGGGGTTTCAGCATAAACAAAACAATTCAAAGTAAAAATATTCAGTCTAAATCGATAGTCTCCCATCACATTATAAAAGATTATATGAATTCTCAAAATACTTAAGCTGAATATTAATATCACAAATGCATTAATGATATGAGTTAAGTCAGGCAGACAACAGTACCAAATCAGCCTAATAGAGCAGAAAAATTTAAGGAAAGAGAGCAAATCAAACCACCAAAAAGCAATCTTATTAGAGGAAACAACCAATCAAACCACCAAAAAGCAATCTTATTAGAAGAAACAACCAATCAAACCACCAAAAAGCAATCTTATTAGAAGAAACAACCAATCAAACCACCAAAAAGCAATCTTATTAGAAGAAACAACCAATCAAACCACCAAAAAGCAATCTTATTAGAAGAAACAACCAATCAAACCACCAAAAAGCAATCTTATTAGAAGAAACAACTAATCAAACCACCAAAAAGCAATCTTATTAGAAGAAACAACCAATCAAACCACCAAAAAGCAATCTTATTAGAAGAAACAACCAATCAAACCACCAAAAAGCAATCTTATTAGAAGAAACAACCAATCAAACCACCAAAAAGCAATCTTATTAGAAGAAACAACCAATCAAACCAGAGAAGAAAAAAAAGAGTTTACTTGTAACAGCATGTTGTACATTAAACAAAGATTTTATTCAATCTGTTGAAGATGCTGACAAAAGTAATGATTTAACAATGCTTAAAAAACTGGTCTAAAAAGAAAATGTGACAAAACAGAAAAAATATCAAAAGAGTTAGATTCAGTTTTAGGAACTGTTAAAAAAGCAAAGAAAAAACATATCGATAAAGTTTATAACTAAAAAACTTTTTTTTGTGTCAATTTTAGAATTAATAAAATATATTTTCTTTGTTTTATGACTTCTAAGTATAAGTTAGTTTTTTAATTTAATGTTTATATGTGTGTGTGTGTGTGTGTGTGTGTGTGTGTGTGTGTGTGTGTGTGTGTGTGTGTGTGTGTGTGTATAATTTAAGTGACATCTTTTATAGTATGTGTAATAATATTATAAGCATTATAAGCATTAAAACATCATATCCGGTATCATACTATTTATTTCTTTTTTAAGTAATATTTCAGCTCATATATTAAGAGCCATTATCAAGCTAATAAAACCGTTCTAAAATAAATTTATTAGTTTGATAATGGCTCTATTACTTAAAAAAAGAAATAAATAGTATGATAGTGTATATGTTTTAATGCTTATAATATATATATATATATATATATATATATATATATATATATATATATATATATATATATATATATATATTTATATATATATAAATTTATATATGTATATATTTATATATACATATATATTTATTTATATATATATTTATATATATATATTTATTTATTTATATATATATATATATATATATATATATATATATATATATATATATATATATATATATATATATATATATTAGGGTTATGACATTTTTTGAATCTGTTGTGGTCATACTTCTATAATCTGAGAAATGTTGAGTAATTGATAAAAAACTGGTTTAATGGTAGTCTAGTTGCAACAATTCCCCCCTCCCCCTCCCCCCTTCCTTGATAATAATGTGATTTTTCATAGATTACTTGAGGACACATAAAGCTTATTTCCAACCCATTTATGAACAGCCACAAAAATAAATAAAACTAATTGTGAATTATATTTAGTATTTATAAACTACATATCATTGAAGTGGATCAATAAAAGTAATTATTTTCAGCAAGTTTGTTTTAACGCTTCACAGGTCATTCTTTCCAATAAATTTCACCTTTGCATATTCCCATTTTTTTGAATTTTGAAGGAGATCTTCCATCAATTTAATGCCTCGTTCAGCAATGATGTTTGTTCTTGGAATATGAACTTCGCTATCTTCTTTGCTCCAGTGTTTCATAAAGCACTTTAAAGCAGCTGTACACTTAATTTCAGTCAATGCATCAAGCATGTAGTCATATGATTTATCATCAAATAATTGTTTGCTGAACCAAAGTTTTTTCCATTGATTTGCAATGAAAGTTGCTGCACTTTCAAGTTCACACCTCCATGTTGGTATAAGAAAATAGGCAAGAAGAATATATGATGCTCTAGAGTTCCATCTAGCACTGTGCAATGGAGGAAGCTTGTGCCACTTCATTTTTGGTAATTTTTTATGATTCTTGAAGTAACTAAAAGCTTCACATAACTCATAAAGGAATTTGAAGTCATCTCGCCATCCCAAGTTTATGTAATGATTAGGCTCAGCTTCATATGTATAATTTTTTAAAGATTTTCATAATTTTTGGTTAAGTCCTTCACAAATTTATAATCAAAACCAGGACTTGTTGATTTACAATTTACAAAATGATCCAAAACGTGTTCAAAAGGAGATCCAGTATATGATGCTGATATCCTAAATATTGTGGTTTAGTAAAGCCTCTGGTTTCTATTTCATTTTGTATTTTTAAAACTACCATTTAATCTTCCTGTGTTTACTGCTGTTGTGTCACATAATCATTGAAATACATTTCCATGCATCAAAATCATTTAGCAATTTTTTAAAAGCTTAAAAAATATCATTGGATTTTCCACTTTCACATTTAACAATTCCTTAATTGTTAATTTTCCTTTTCTCATTTTGAAGTCTCACAACTTGGTATTCAGTCTTGTTTATTTTCTTTCCATCAAAATGTAGGCAGAATTGTTCTTCTTGTACCATTTTAGCAACAATTTTCTTCATGCTTTCCCCTTGCCTCATAGTTGATCTCCATATTCCTGTCTGACTTGGAGTTTCTATTTCAATATCTTTTTCAAATAACTTTATACAGATTCAAGCTGATTTATTTGTACTTAAAGATTCAGTTATCACAAGATTAGATGCTAACTTTGTTCTATTATATACTCTCTTTCTTGATTTTTTAATTCCACTGGTTCATAATTGTCTTGTGAATCTAAATCTGAACCACTTTCTTCTGATAGAGTTGAACTGTTAACTGGACAATTATTTGCTTTGCTTGTAGAAGTTGTATCTTTTGCATTACAAACTCTGACTTTTGAAGGATGTAATGACACTTGTGTGTTAATACTGTGACCAACTTTCAACTCCTGAACTTTATAATTGTATGTTATAAAATTTTTTATCTTCCAGACTAAACCATATGCCCTTAATATTGGTGATATCAAAAAGATCTCCAAAAACAGAGCACTTTTCTTTTTTGCCACGCTTTTTAAGATACTTGTCATGTTTTTCTATAACCTTTTCAATTTTTCTTCCAACTGATTTTTTAGAAATACTTGGAAAGTTGAGTTTGTTCCATAATTTACTTATTTCGACAGCAATTAACTTTACTCTTTCTTTTCTGCTTTTTTCAATTGATGCCAGGTTGTTGTAACGTCCAATAATAAAAGTTTTTTTTAGCATTCTATTAAATGAATCCAATGGTTTTTCAATAAAGGGTAAACCAATTCTTGATGTTATACGTTTTTCAAACGAAACAAAATTTTTTGTCCATACTCTTGAGTATTTGTCAACAACAGTTTTGCTATATTTATTTGAAATATTAGAAAAATCTAAAATGCATGGATAATATATGTTAGTAATGTTCTATGTTTTAATATTATTTTAATAAAAATATTTTTCTTTAAAAATTTACTGTATAAATATAAAATTAATTAAAAAAGACATTGACAAAAGAAATGAGTAAAACATAAAATGCATTAGTATTAACTATTTTCTATATTTGTGTAATATTTCAGTTCAGACCAACATATTACACAAGCACATAAAATAGTTTTTACTTAGGTGTGTTTTATAGTGAATTTAAAAATCAAATACTTGCATAATAGTCATAAAAACAACAATATTTTTATAGCATAACTTAATTGTGGGTGGGTGGTGGACATTTTTTAACTATATTCAATATTACTATGAAATTTTAATATTAACTATCAATTTCTCAGGTTTTAAAACTATGGCCAATTAAAACTGTGCCAAAAGTTAAAAAAATCATAACCCTAATATATATATATATATATATATATATATGTATATATAGTGTGTATATATATATTCTGCATTATACTCAGGCTAACACCCTGAACAGTGAAACCGCAGATTGCCATACCAAAATGGTAAAACTCTAAAAAGTCTAACTTTGACAGACTTTTTTTTTTACAACAGGAAATTTTTTTATAACAGCAGGAAATTCATTAAGTCTATCTTTTAATTCAATAATTAAATGATCTACAAGAAGTGAGATAATGCTAAAATAATATAATTTAAATGCGAAACATCAAGAGTTTTAGCTAGATCGATTAAGTACAAATTGCTACAATAGATATCATTATTTTAAAATTTATAATAAAGATCTAAAATTTGTGTTTTTAAACATTCAATTTTATTACACTGTTGTGATACATCATACAAGTACTCCAGTGTAAACCAACAGGGCTGGCATTGAAACAGTCAATTATTTGTTTTATTAAAACATAACTTACAATAAAAGAAAAATTTGTCATAAGATTTAAAAACATTAGGCTTTTGAACATTTGTCAGTACTATAATTCTTGCCCTCATTGTATGTGATTTCTTTCATTAAATGAAAAATAACCTTAAGTTTCTCAACCCATCTAGTTTGACACATATCAAATAATTTTGCTTAAGCAGTAAAAATCAACTTATTGAGACAGCCTGCCCATATCTAACACTTTAAACAGGTATGTTTTCCACAAGAGGATTTTCATTTCTCTGCAACATGTTAATAATAAATTTACTAAATGTATCAATAGCTATTTTATATACTTACTTCAATTATAATATGATTTTTTTAATTAAATTAAGTTTATAAAATAAAAAAAACAATAATAGTAGTAACTATATTGACTGGTGCAACTGTTTGAAGTGAATTCACTCCAAACATTTGTACCTATAGTTCCTACTACTGCCGCATCAACAGATAGCATAGTAATGATAGAGAAAACGCTGTTTTCCAAGGAGTGATAAACCGTAAATTCAAAAATGTACATCATCAGTCACTTAAAATACTTCTGAATTACTTAATTATAAATTTTTTTAGGGGAATTAATATTTCCTGATCATCCAGACTTCCTACCGAATCGATCTCCAAAAGAGGTTTTACAAGCAGGTGCCTTTGGTGGTGGATACTTCAGAAAAATAAAATCTGGTGTCACTAATGAATGGCACACTGATGCATGGAAAGAGTTTCCGGAAGATTGGTTTGACGGCTTAAAGCTTAGTTTACATGTTGCAAATCCAACATATGACAAATTAGTAAACAAATATAAAGTTAAATGTGGTTTATCTCTAGAAGGATGGGAGTCATATGGTATGTTTTTCATAATATTAATTTATTTACCTTAATCTTATGACATTTGATTTGTAAGAGCCCATTTATGTGGAATGCATTATAATTCATAAGTTAGTAAGAAAGATTAAGTAGTGTGTTATGATCTGGGCTGTCCTGAAGGGGGGCGTAGGAGGTGTCTATCCCCCACCTCCCACCCCCTAGTAAATTAATTATTTGGCAAATTTAAACATTGGAGTGGGCAAAATTGAATTTGTAAATGGCAGCAGAGGCAGTTTTACAGTGGGGGTGGGGGCACCCCTTTCCATAAAATCGCCTTCACACAAACACACACACACCCAACCTCAAAGAAGGTGGTTTTCAAGTTATAGTTGGTTTTTGATGCATTTAGTTGGTTTTTGATGTATTTAGTTGGCTAGTCAGTATTTAACACAATTCAGTTCGGTAAATTTTAGTTTTAAAGACTTTTTTTTTGTGGAACTTTTTAGTACTTTTTAAAGATTCACCCCTTCCTCCCTCATGTTATTCATAGAATTGCCTCTGGCAGTCAGCAAATGTTAGCAAACAAGGATCTTTTTTATTTTAAGATTTTAGTCAGAAAAAAAATTTTTCTGGGACTTACTTGGCAAAAAACAGATACTCCTTCCCCTTCCCTTCCCTCATCTCCTTTTAGATCTTTTTGGTATGCCCCTGGTTATGATTTTTTATATTTGTTGTAATAAATATTTTATTATAATAAATCTTTTACTGTAATAAAGAGTTATTAGTTATATGTTTGAGACCGACAACAAATTATACTTCTGTCCACTTAACTAAGCAAATAGTTGTTATGTTTTTAACCCTTTACTTCACCAAATCACACCAAATATATAATAAAGAATTTTATGTTTTAATTTTTACCTCTATAGTATTCTATTTCATGTCCAAAAAAATATTACTTTCATGACTTTTTTAAAAGATATGGACATGTTGTTCTCAACAACATTGCAAGAAATGGGTATACAAACTACACAAATTTTTTTAACTAATTTTCGGAATAAAATCACCTTAAAAACAAATAGATATCAATATAAATATTAAAAAAGTATAAGTTTCCATTTAAATGTTTAAAACTCTAGTTGTGGAAATTATAAAAACAATTGCAAGAGGTAACCAAACACAAGTGGACTTAGCAAAAAAAAAATTTTTGCAAAAAATACGACTATATCCAGACTTGCAATGTTTGCATCTTTGCTGCTTTTCAGCAGCAAAGATGCAAACATTGGCAGTTGACCGATATTGTCTAAACAGATTTCTTTAGCTTGAGCGTTTACTGGGGAGAGTTTTCTTTTCTCAGCAGGTGTATTACTTGTTGGTCTGCTTCGAGAAACTTTGTTCTTGTAATAGAGAAATAGAGAATCTGCAATGCGTCTTTGGAATCCTAATAGCTGAGTGATATTTTTCCTGATATATCCATTTTGTTTACAATGTCTTTTATACAAAATCCAACCATTCACTATAGCTACATTTATACAATAATAAATTATATGTCTATACCAATTTTTTGTGCCTAATTTAATTCTATAAAATGCCATTAACATGTCACAAAGTTAACACCACCCATATGTTTAGTATATTGATATACCATTTCTGGGCAAGACACTTTTACAATAACTTTATCTTTGTTGGACCAGCGATTAATTGATTCTCTTAATAAATGTAGATGCTAGCTGTACTACTTCATTATCTATCCAACGTATCCAACTGTTATGTTGGAATTAAAATCAACCTGGTTATCTAATGAGTCACATCCCATTTTTTCTAGTTTTTTTTTTTTAGACATTACTTTTTCAGCACCATGCAAGCGGATATTACGAATGGTTCCTACAACCCATATTCCAAAATCCTTTAGAGTGTTAAACAATTTTATGCCTTATATTTTTGGCAAATGTGTAACAAGCTTCAGCACTGCTGCTTCAACTTTACCATATTCTTTAGAAATATCGATATTTTCTTACTTGCCAAGATAGATAGTAAAATAAAGTAAATAAAAGCATAGTAAAGCATGCCACTGACTCCACATTGCGCTCAGAATTTTATGCCCCATTTGTGCGGGTTATTCAGAAGATACTGTCTGATTGGACACCTTGATTTTGTGGGAATAATTGGTTCGATTTTGTGGGAATTGATTCGATTTGTGGGAATAATTGATTTGTCTAAAGATTGAAATTCTTCTTGTTTAACTAACCTGCACTTATCAAGAACAGATTGCACGATTGGTCTAACTTTGTACAAATGATCATACTCTGCTGTGCATTTTTTTGGCATGTGTGTATTATCATTTGCATAAAAATACTTTTAATACTTCAAATATAGTTTTAAGCCTATATAATAATATATAAACCAATATAATTTTGTGTATTGAGACCAATACATCCTATATTGTAGATATTTTAGCACTCCCGTAGTATTTAGTATACCAATAAACTGCTCAATTTCATCACAATTAGTAATAACAGATTTTCCTGTCATTTGTACAGAATATAAGTTTGTCTGGTCAACAATGATTTTGAATAAAGCTGCATCAAAAAATTCATTAAAGTATTGTCTTTGTGTCCATACCAAATGTGTAATCTTTTTGAATTCTTCACCTTTGAAACTAAAATCAACATTGTGAGGCAATTGCTTGCGCATTGCCTCACAATGTGCAACAATTGCGTTTTAGCATTGGTTCTTGCGGTATTTAGTGTTTAAGCAATAAAAGTTTCTCAAAACCTTATCTGCGCAATGTTGTTGTCTAACAACATTGCGCAACATAGTAACTCTAATCATTTTTACCCATGTAAATTTAAAAGAAGTTATTTAAATTTAAAAGAAATTATCAAATAATAATAACTAATTTATATTATTTTATTTTAAAAACACTTTCTAGACAAAATCATATATGAAAATACAGATATAGAATTTTAAAATTATATGAACGGCTTCACTTTTACACATTTTTTAACTTGAGTTATGAATTACATGTAAAACATAGTCCTATCCAGCAGGAAAACGATTTAAATTTAAGGACTTATCTGTGATTTTAATTTTTATAGGTCTGTAAATTAAATGATGTCTTGAGTTACTAAATTTAGAATAAATATTTGCTGTTGTTGTGCAACAACACTGCGAAGTAAAGGGTTAAACACAGTATTTTAAAAAGTTTTTACTTTATTCAATGACTATTATCAGTTTAAAAAAATAAGTATATAGAAAGATAAAGTTAGCAGTTACTTCTTATTGCTTATACACAGTTCTTATTTTATAGTATTACAATGTTAGCTTAATTAAGTAATGGTTAACTGTTTTGATAATTCTTGATTTAATATTGAATTTTTTTAATTATTTAATTGAATTTGTTTACAATAAGTTCATATTTAATGTTCTCTCATCGTTAAAACATAAATAGAACTTTAAAACTATTCTATGTAATAGGAAATTCTTAAATTGTTTCTTATATAATAATGATTTTAACTTATGTTTTTACGAAGTATTATAAACTAGCTGTTTGGACTAATATGGTTCGTTTTCAGTTTTCAGTAAATATATTCTATATATGGTCTCTTTATTTCCATAATTTTTAGTAAATATATTCTATAAATGATCTCTTTACTTTAATAATTTTTAGTTAACACTAAAAAATATTTCACTTGAAAATCTTGGCTTTGGGTTCAATACTTTAAAACTTCTTTTATAAACTTCTAATAATAAACAGGAAAAAAAGGGTTACATAATAATTTTTTTTGCTATAAAATTTAATTTCACTACATAGTAATTATGTAAAAAAGTCTATGTATCTTATATAGTATAAAAATATAGCAAAAATAAGAGATATTTATAGAAAAAATAAGAGATATTAAACAATATAAAATAAGTTCTTTTTAATTTTTTTTCTTCATAATATCTTTGCTATTAAACTGAGAAGCGTTTACATGCAAGAGTTGAAAAATGTAAAAATTCACTCTTTAAAATATAACTAAATCAGGATATATAGTCACCGAAAATGGGAAATTATAATATAAGCAGAGACGTATGTTTCGAGACCAAAGTCTTGGTCTCGAGACGCCTCGAGATTTATATTTAACTGTCTTGGTCTTGGTATTGTTCTTGAAGCCTAAAGTCTTGGTCTTATCTTGGTCTTGGACCTCTACTGTCTTTTACTTTCTTGATTCTTACGAAAAATATCAACTCAATGAATGGAATAAATGTTAATAACAAACCGTAGATCGCCGTAACCTCCCGTTCTCGATGAGAGTTCGTCGCGTTGGTTTGACAAGGTTCTAACTGAAACTTTTTATATTAGGAGAATTTTTTAAAAATCTTTATTTTTTTACCCCTTACATGTGTGAGCATGAGTTTTATTGTGTTGGACTTTTTAGAACCTAAGTCTTGATCCCGGTCTTGTAGAAACTGTCAAAGTCTTGGTCTTGGGTTGATTTTTTGATGTTTTGGTTTTGGTCTTGAAGCATTCAGTCTTGGTCCTGGACTTATACCCAAATGTCTTGGTCTTAGTCTTGGTCTTGGTCTTTACTGTCTTGATTACATCTCTAAATATGTCACAGAAAAGTTAGGGAACTTTATTGTACAAAGTGGCTGGCCACCCTGAATATCCATTATGGATAGATAAAGTAGAGTATACTATCTTAGCTCTGCTTTCAATGAGAAGTTGTTAGGTTTAACACAGATAAATACGTCGAAAGTCAAAATTTACATCTACCACTTCTAATCATCCCAGAAGCATAAATTAATATTTTTCAGACATAGAGGCCCTACAGAATGGGATTAGCTTTTTTTTCGAAAAAAGCTGATTTGTGGACATCCTAATACATGCAAACATACACTCACGTATATATATATGTATTAGTCCTTATAAAATATTCGTATTAATTCTAGGTTGGATAAAGCGTCAAGATCCTTTTGGATGGTTTCAATGGTATTGTAGATTTTATCTTGGTCGACGAACAGTAGATGATACACGGCAAATTAGTCGTTGGAAAAAGTTTTTAGCAAGATTTAAAGCTAACCTTGTAAATAAAATAAATCGCGCAAATGCAAAATATAACGATTATACTATCTCACCAGTAATCAGGCAAGCGTTGCTGCATTGGGGGTATGAAGTGACTCCAACAGATGTTGAGAATGGAAAAGTTGTAAAAAAATCTGAGTTAAAAACTTCTAATTTCAGTCATATTTTGCTTTGAGTTATTATTCTTGTTTTTGTTCACAAATTTATGGCTAAAGAAATAAATTAAAAAAAGAAAAGATGGTAATTTTTGTAGCTTTCTATTTATATGTTATATTTATTGTCTTGGTTTGGCCTTGTACATTAACCGAAATGAAGTAAATTTTTAATAATATAGAATACTTAAACAAAATAATATGATAGAATCATTAATATAAGTTTTAAGGTGGTATGGCAAGGTGTGTGTGTGTGTGTGTGTGTGTTTGTGTGTGTGTTTGTGTTGCTCCAGCAAATTGAAATTTTACGGGAAAAAAATTGTATATATGTAAGAGAGTTGCCTCAATTGAAACATTTATTAATCAAAAATGGCTTAATTATGAAAACAATTATGATTTGATGAAAACAAACCGACAACCCTGCTATTCTTTTAAACATAATATGACCTGATGGATTGCACAGTTATTGGAAATAAATTTGTTTTTGATAAAAATACCATTTTGTTCCAATCAATTTGTATCAATCAAGGCAACTGGTTGCCCAAATTTGATTTAATTTGAGCAGGATGTTTCTTTTAAAAAAGTAAAATCAATAAGAATTTATTCAAAAGGATTTTAATCTTTACAGTGAAAATTCAAACCGTTCATTCTAAACTTATAATATGATTAATATTGTCCTGGCAATTTGAAATTTTGCAAAAAAAATTGTATAAAAGTTTCAACTGTTATGAGTTCTCTTGACTTATTGGTTAAAAAAAAAAAATTAATATTTTGAACTTGAATTATTTGAAGATAAAATATGAACAATAAATAATCTGTGAAATAAAAAAAAAATTTTACAAATTGGAAATATTAATTGATAAAGTGCGTGAAGCAGGGTTGTTTCATATTTTTATTTCGTTTTATAATGGCAGCTAAATAGGTGAATAAATAACATCAATTATTTAGATTTTTATAAGAGATAAAAGGTAGAAATTGGCAACCAGTTGTGGTTGCTATGTGCGTTACTATAGACAATTCGTGACGTTAGAATTATCTTGTTCTACCTCCACTTTTTGAAAAAGTTGAGTTATTGATAGTGTTGTGTACCTTAAAATAATTTTTTTCTACTGTATTGAAACCTAAGTTATAAGAAAAAAAGTTGTAGTGAAAACTTAAGTTATAAAAAAAGTTTTATATATCGTCTCCTAAAGTCTTTCTTTTTTAAATCGTTTTATCTCAAAATTCAAAAATGTGGAGATAAAACAAGATAATTATAACGTCGCGAATTGTATACAAAAGTTGACAATTTTATTGCTTTAAACTGAGTTTTAATGTAAATAATAAATAAAAATCACTTTCTTTTGAAAGATAGGTAGTTTTTTTTTTGTACAAAAATAATAATAAATAGTAAAAGTCGTTAAGCAGTGCTTAACGACTTTACCATATCTACTACCGTATAATATCTTAGCTCTTTTTTCAATGAGAAATTGTTAGGTTCAATACAGCTAAGTCAAAATTTATATCTACCACTTATAATCCTCCCAGAAACCTAAAATTAATATTTCTTAAACATAGGGTCCCTACAGAAAGGTATTAGCTTCTCAGCCTACTTTTTTTTAAAAAGCTGATTTGTGGACACCCTAATACATGAAAACATACACGCACACACTCACGAATATATGTGTATTAGTTGTTAAAAAATATTCGTATTTTATCTAGGTTGGATAAAGTGTCAAGATCCTCTTGGGTGGTTTCAATGGTATTGAAGATTTTTGTTTAATTAAAAAAATCATTTTTATTTACGAAAAAAAAATTTATTAATAATAAAACAAATAAATATATATACAATTAAAAGTCATATATAAATTTATTTATTTTATTATATATACATTGAATGAAAAAATAAAACATTCTTTTCACTTCTAGAACAGGAACGAAGTTTTCAATAGCAATGAAATCGCTGAAAACGTTAGTAACAGCAAAAAAATTACATTTGGTTGATCCATAATGGGGGAAAAAGTGGCATAAAATCAGCGAAATTGATCAAATTTCAAAATGCTCTAAATCAGTTTGTCTTTATCTGTTTTCAAATAAATTTTAGAACATTCTGCAGTTCACCTAGATACTCCATTTAACCGTCAGATTTTTCCTAAATCAGAATATTAAAAAAGTTATTAACTTTTTTGGATGAACCTATCGATTTTCAATAGTTTTGTGGTATGATTTGAAACGTTTAGGTCTATAAATCAATATTTAGAGTGATTCATAAAAATTCTGACGGTTAAATGGAGTGCATATATGTTGTAAACATATCCTAAAAATTTGAAAGCAAATACACTAAACAAATCCTAATAATTTCCTGTTGCATAAGAGTCTATGGGTTCTTTTGCTTTTAAAATGTCACAGTAACCGCTTTGCTCTGATGAATTTTCTTTGCTTTTTTACATTGTCAGTAGCTTTTTTGGTCATGCATTTTTCACGTAATATATCTAGTTTCTTTGCAATTTGGTGCGAAACTATTCCTGTCAATTCGAAATATTCTAATATGTTAAGGATTCCGTTCCTGCCATTATTAAAATGTATGACAGCTGAATAGGTACCCATTTCTATGGTTTCTCTTCCAACAATTATAGATTTTGGTACACGAGACCATATGATTGCATTCAAAGCCTCGTTTGCATTTTGTGTTTTGTCATGCATACATTTTTCCAATAGCTCATCTTCCATTAAAGCCTTAAAAGTTGGAACGATGAGATTTTTTATCCACATAGGAATTGAATTTAGTGACCTATATGACTTATTTTCTTTTGACCAATACTTGCACCAACTTCCAGCAATTAGTGGGCAAAATTTATGACAATCAAAAGGATCTGGTAGGTCAGTGAAATGAAAAAGAATCGATAATATTGCCTTCTTCATAGCATACAAATTTCCAATATTATTACGAATGGCCAGACTATAATAATTTTGTATAGAGTCAATGCACTTGTTGGTAAGTTTTCCCTTACCAGATAAAGGTGATTTAGTGTTTTTATATGATTTCACAAGATTGCACAAACGAGTCCCAAGGCGCTTCTGTACGTGACCAATATACTCGAACTTGATTGGGGTTACATTATGATCTTTATATGGATTAGATTTTAGAATATTATTAAACGAACTGGTGTCTCCATCTCCCAAGTATTCTTTAATAATCAGGCCATAATTTAGTAATGAATGGGGAAATATATCAACAGCACCAGCTGATTCCATTGCACCTGAGGATTTTGTATGATTAATTTTGCAGATGTAGTTAAGTTTCCAAATTTTTGTAATCAGAGGTACCATGTTTGTTTTCCCACATTTTGCAACCAAAGCAATATCTTGACTTTATTTCAACATCTAGACACTTTTCACCTGAAATGACTGTTACTAATCCGTGTAGTGGAGAATGGCCGCGTTTCTGCCACGTCCCATCAACAGAAATACGAGTGCATGGTATATCACTAATAGTGTCAATATGAACAACCTCTCCAGCAGCAGTTTTCATACTAAACTCAGCTACTTTTTTGTAACAATCTTTAACAACTTTATTAAGTTGGATGAATAGACCTTAAGTTAAACATTTTAAGTTCATTACCGAAGAAAAGGTATCCATAGCACTAAAACCACATCCAATTTCACGAAATGCAACAACAGCTCGTACACTTATGTCAAAGGCTCTGCAACTCTGAATCTTTTTAATTTCCTTTGGTTTTGTTTCAGGAGAAGTATATGAGGCTTTAATACAGTCACAATTGGAACATTTGACACTAATAAAGTGTGAATACCTTCGCCGTTTTAAGTTTTCGTCATATAATATGATGTTAATACCAAAATTCGGACACATTAATTCACAAAATATATTTTGAAGCATTGCAAAATGTACCAACATAAAATAGTCATTATCAAGAGGATTTTTTACTATAGATGGAGACATTTCATTATTCATATTTAATTTCCTTTGACTTGAACAAGTACCAAGAACAGATGAATCCCCAATATTTTTTTTATTTGCAATGGCACTATTCTTTTTTTTTTAACTATGAAATCTTGTTTGTTTGGCATTCTATTATTATTTAAAATCTAAAAAATATTATCTTTGTATAAAGACACACCTGCATATACTAATAAATACATAAAGGATGCACCAAATAAAATTGTAAACATATATATGAAGCTATAAAAGTATGACTACTATATAATGAATTTCAATGTAACTTCCACATGCTGTTTGTAGTTTTAAAATATACTTTTTAGAACTATATTTGAGTAGAGCAAAGTAGATGTTTTACCTGGAAAAAAAAAAGAGGTAAAAGAACTACATGAAGAGATTATATTAGACCATAATCATTTTGAACGGTAACTAAGGGCGTTGTTATGTAAATTTCCAAATATAGATGGTCTAAAAAGTTATCAAAACTGACATAAAAGGTATGGTAGGTGATTTAATTTTTTTAGGAATGAAAGTAGTGGTATACTATGATGCTGTTTTAATAATAAATTTTTTTTTCAAAAAAATCTTTTTTTCATCATTTTTTTAAAAGGGCTACCACCTTGAAGCACGCGAGGAAATAAAGGTCACAGATTTTATCTTTAAAATCGATGCCGTGTATTGTTGCGAATTTATTCATAGAATTTTTACAATAGTATTATACAAACTTAGGTTCCTATTAAAACTGGATTTAAATAATTTTTTTTTTTCTAAAACATCAATTCGTTTATGTATTATTATTATTCTGCAAAAGCTATTTAAGAAGACTAATTTAAATGACTAAACTAAAAGTAACTTGAAAATACATGAAAAGTGTAAACTATAGCACAGACCGGCATAAAAGAGGGATGTGGGGAGTATAACTCCCCCACCCCCCCCTATTCAATGAGTGTTTATAGCATTAGTCGCCGAATCGGGACCTTTCGTATTTTTATTTTTATTCTAGTCAGCAATATACGTAAGGCCCCCCGTTGAACAAATTATCTTGTATCCATTCCATGCTCTTAGTGTCTTCAGCTGAATGTCTTCCCCTAAGTAACCAAAAATTAACTTATTGACAGATTTATTATCTCAGCTTCTCCAAATGTCACCTGAGTGTTTATATTTTCTGGCCGATGTTTTTGATATAAGGTGCGAGTCCATTGAACTTAACCAACATCTTTGTTGGAAAGCAACCTTTTTTCAACTGACTATTTTAGTTTTATATCAAAGGTATTCGGATTAATAGCCGAATCATTTTTTGGAAGTTTTATTATAAAGAAAAAATCTATGTAAGCGGAGATTCTGTTCAGAAACTGAAGTAAATTTGTAATAAGAACCAATATTTTTTTCTTCTTTCTTCGAATACTAGTAAAAGTGCTTTAATTTTTTGATTTGCTTAGTACAGATCAATGTTACGCTCTTGGAGGTCCTAACCCAGTTTTGATTCTTGTAGTTCTTGGAGAGCATCACACATTAATCCAAGATCCATTTAAAAATCTGTAGATGTAATTTTCTTTATTAAACCGTCATAAGTAAATTTTTTATTTTTGTCTCATGAAAGATCAACTATGGCTTCTTCAAAATGATTCACCAGCGATTCATAATTTTCCCATACCTTAAAAATTTAATAGAAATTAGATGATCACCAACAATGAACACCAATCGTGTATTTAAAACTCGACCAATTTTCAACAGCTTAGTATTAAGTAATTCCGCGCATCAATGTAAATCTCTGCTATTTTGGGGGGAAACATAATACACGTCGTAAAGCTTATCAAGAAATAATTTGAGTCTATTAATACTTGAAATCTCTTTAATAGTATTGCCTTTATAGTTCAAGCCTATGATTAGCACATTATCAAACTATATTATATTATTCCTTTATTCACTGCCATATTAACTACGCTAACATTGCTTGGGGTAGTGCGAACAAAAGTATACTAGAACCTCTTCATCGTCAACAGAAACACATTGCACGTCTTATAAACTTTAAAGACCGTTTTACTCATGCCAGGCCTCTCTTACTTGAAATGAATATTTTAAATATATATCAGTTAAACGTTTATAATATTTTATGTTTTATGTATAAATGTAAAACTAACGATTCCCCATCTTCCTTTCATAACCTATACTCAATAAAAGAAAAAAACAAGTACAATCTACGAAATGATAATTCTATTCGACTACAATTTTCGCATACAAATTTTGGTAAATCTTGTGTTTCTTTCCGAGGAGCCTTTCTTTGGAATAAAATAGTTTTGAAACATTTTGACTTTTCTCATGAATGGAGTATACCTCTTATAAAAGGAAACTTAAGAAAATCATTTTGTCTATTGATAATATACTTTTATACTTTTAATAGGAGATTTATTTGAAAATTTCTATTTTTTATTTAAATTATGTTTTTCTTCTAATATTGTTAAACAGAGTTTTTTTTCGGTTCTCGACGACAAGACCTTAAGGTCTTCTACGAGTCTCCGCATTCTTTTTTTTTTTTATTTATAGTAAAAATCCTTACTTGTAATGTACCACGTGGGCTTTGTTGTACACAAAGCCCACGTGGCAAATAATGAAAAAAATTACCGTAAAATCTTGGTTATAATACGCACTCGAGTATAATACGCACCCACATTTTTTCGGAATAAAATGTGAAAAAAAAACTGCGCGTAAAATAACAATCTTGGATCACGATCATGACTGCGCGTAAAATAGCAATCTTGGATCATGATCAATTAAAAGAGTATAAAATAAAAATTGCTAGTTAGAATTTTACAAAAAAGACCTTGTTTTTTTTGTCATAGAATTGGCTTTTAGAAAATTAAAAAACTAAAAAAAATTTTTTATTATCTTAATAAAGTGATCAAAATATATCATGCTTAAATTAATAAAAATATATAGTTTCTCTATGTAACCTTTAACAAATAAAGAAGAAATACATAACCATATCGTTTTTGATATTAAATAAATTAGACATTTATTGTGGTGATCAAACAAAAAAAATCTTCACCACTATCATTGAAGAAAATATCAAGGATCTCATTTATGACAGTATACTTTTTATCTGTTTTTGTCATTTTTTAAAATTGATTTTTGAGGGATCTATAAATGCATTTAACAAACGGTTTGAAGCATTAACTCGTCACAAAAGGGTTAAACATGCGGATGAATTACGGAGTAAAGATGTGAGCAGCTGTGCTATACGTTTGTTCAGTGTTTAAAAACTACTATTTTTTTGATCTCGAGTATAATACGCACCCACATTTTTTCGGAATAAAATGTGAAAAAAAAGTGCGTATTATAATCAAAATTTTACGGTATTGACAAAAAAAAAAATCAATCTCTGGTTTCCTGCCACAAATCGTTAGAGTCGATAACAAAAGTTTATATGAACCAAAAACTATAGCTCAAGATAAAGTTTTTGATAGCTCAATTTTAATTGACCTATCAAAAGCTTTTGATACGGTTGATCACCATATTTTGATTTATATACTCAAATACTACGGAATAATAAAAAAAATTCTTAATGGTTAAAAAGTCATCTATCTAACTGAAAACAATTTGCACCATTTAACAATGGTTATCAAACCACTTTTCTTAATATAACCTGTGAAGTCCCACACGGTTCAATTCTTGGACCTCTCCTTTTTTTAATTTATATAAGTGACTTAAATAAAGCTTCAAAACTAACGAGCATTATGTATGCAGATGGTACAAACTTGTTCCTTTCAAACTATGATATCGCTGAACTTTTTAAAACACTGAACGAAGAATTCATACATGTATCTAATTGTTTCAAGTTTAATAAATTAACCTTGAATACTAATAAAACAAAATGGATTTTCTTTCATTCAATTACAAAAAAGCGATTTCTCCCATCAAAATTACCTCAAATCTTTATCGATCAAAATGAAATAAAAAGAGATTTTTTTACAAAATTTTTAGGTGTTTATCTTGATGAAAACATTACTTGGAATCACCATATTGATTATATAAGTACAAAAATTTCCAAAAACATGGGGATCATATATAAATCACGAATATATCTCAATAACGAAGTCTTAATCCAAATTTATTACTCATTGATACATAGTTATTTAAACTATGTTTATTTTGCTTGGGGAAGTACAGAAAAAAGTAAGTTGTAACAGAAACAAGTTGCAACGTCTTTATCTCCGTCAGAAACGCGCAATCTTGATAATCGATTTTGCAAATCGATTCTCTCATTTAAAGCATTATTTTATTGAAATGAGAGTTCTGAATATGTACGATTTAAATGTATTTAATATTTTATGTTTTGTATATGTGTGGATAAATAACTTATCTCTAGCTGTCTTCAAAGATCTTTTCTCTTTTAAACCAATCAGTAATTATATTTTGAGAAATAATAACTTTTTAAATGAACCTTTTTATCAAACAACTTTTAATCAATTTTGTATTACCTATCGAGCGCCATACCTTTGGAATAAAATTGTTTTGCCGAATTTTAGTTTTGATGTACCTATTACTTTTTGCCATTTTAAAAAAAAAATCTGAAAAGCCTCATTCTTTCATTAGTTAATATATTGAGTTATTATTAGTAGTAAAAGTTGAAAATGTATTTTGGTCTACTTTTATTGTTTATATACATGTTTACGTTATAGAAGTTTATTCCTACTCATTTTATTTATTGTTCTTGTAATTTTTACTTTTTAATTTATATGTTGATTTACTCTAGTACGAGGGTCACTATTTATATTTCGGGACCAAAAACAATTAGTTAAACTGCGAATGTATTTTTATTGCTTTTCGAAGTACTCGCCACGATGATTGATACATTTTTTCATGCGCTTAAACCAATTTTCAAAGCATTTGTTCCATTCCGAATAAGGTATCTCCAAAAAATGATTTTTGAACGCTTTAATAGCTTCTTCGGGCAATGAAAATTGTTGACCACGCAGTTTATTCTTCACGGATGAGAAAAAAAAGAAATCATTGAGTACCAAATCAGGGCTATACAGCGGATGACCCATCAGTTCGATGTTTTGAGTGCTCAAATAGTCTCTTGTTTGAGCCGATGTGAGAGATTGCATTGTCATAATGAAGAACAATCCGACGTCTCTTGTTTGTTTTCCTTATTTTACCGAAGATTTCTGGCAAACAGATGGTTGTGTACCACTCAGAATATACTGTTCTACGATCCTCTAGAGGCACTGTTGCAATATGACCAGTTTTTCCGAAGAAACAGGCCGCCATTTTCTTTAAAGTACCCAGTAGGCACGCAACGTTTTATTCACGTTTTAATCACGTGTATTTTAGGTGACTTCGTCCAGGTTACTATTTTACGTGAAAGTTACGTGAAAGTTACGTGCCAAAATATCGTGTCAAACGCAACTTTTTTTATTCTTAATAAAAACCTGTGATAAGAAAAATGAAATAATATTTTTTATTATATTATTTTGTTTTTTTATAGTATAGTTTTGTATTCATTATATTACCTATAATTATTTTACTGTTATGATGATATAATTAATTTTTATTGTAGTTTAATCATAACTAAAAAAAAAATTGGTCTATATAATATCTTATAACGCAATGCATTTAAAACAGAACTAAATAGTCCAATATATTTTAAGTTGTAATATCTAATATCCAAATTGCATCAAACTAAGTTAAATAAATTAGTACCAAGTGACCCTACTTGCAACACAAATAAGATTAAACTCAAATACAAGGTTTGTCCATTTTGCTTACTTAATTTAGTACAAAGTAAGTTATGTTATAACGAATTTAATATCAAGTTAAGTAAGCTACAAGGACAAATTATAAGTTCTAGCAGAACTTATTCTTGATTCTTGAGCAATAATAATGTCTGTAGAACTTCTGCATACATTATTGCTCAAGAATCGATTAGATAAAAACCAAAAATAGATTTTCTTCTATTATTTGGTTTTTATCAACAAGGTTAAAGAATTTATCCAAGATAATATCAATAAACAAATGTGTTATGTTATTTATTATTGATATATGTATATATTATTATTATATACTTTATCTTTTTGTAATATATGACATCTTGATCTTGTGCTTTACTTGTTAAAAAAGGTTAATACTTATTTATTTCATTTTTTTATATTATTTAAATATTATATGATTAATATATATATTTGAATTGTATTTATGAAATTATTATTGTATATATTATATGACTTTTATTACTATTGTTATTATGTACAATATAAAACAGGTTATTAACGCGGATTTGTTAAATGTTTTCCCCGCGAAAAGATGATTATGATGCTATTGTATTTGAAACTGCATTATACTTATATTTCAATGTTGACAACCTTCCAATATGTAAAGCAAGTTTCTCTCAAATATAGCATTGCTTTTTTAAAAATTGTTTCATGATTTAGATCAAAGAAATAGCAACACCAGAAAATTATGTTGCCAAAACAGTTGGCGACTTACCGTGTGAGACTTGTGTTAAAAGTATGTGATTTAAGATAATTATTTGATAATCATATTATTATTTAGGTTTTTATTTGTTTCTTTTTAGCTAAATTTGGTGTTGCTAGCTATTATTGGAGAAAATATCAACTTATTCATTAGATAAAGTTTGATGCATGCTCTTACCCAGTTTCCTTCTTCATGTTTCAATCATGTATATTTTAGGTGACCTCGTCCAGGTTACAATTTTACTTGATTGAAGCATGAAAGTTACGTTGCCAAAATATTATGTATTTTGGAACTTTTTTTATTCTCAATAAAAACCTATGATTAGAAACTTGGAAAGATATTCTTTATTTTATTTACTATTTTTTTATAATTTAGTTTCAGGGATTATTTTTTTTGGGATATTCCCGGAATACCGGATATTTTTCTGAAATTTATCTTTTTCCAAATATCCGAAAAGTTTTCCATACATGCAAGTTAAAGTATATATTATTGTCATCTATTTGTTTTTATGTTGTTTTAGTCATTATTCATACAAAAATTAAGAAAAGTTTTTAAAAAATTGAGAAACAACTTGGCATCAAGGTATAAGATATATATCTTATAACATCGCAATGCATTTTTGACAAAAACAAAATGTCATATATATAATATTTTATCTAAGTTTTATCTATTTATATCTAAGTTTTATCAATTTAGGTTTAATAAATATATTACAAAGCTTAGTTCAAAATCGTATAATTCTCATATTGCAACATGCAAAAGATCAAACCCTAATACAAGGTATACTTTTTTTTCTACCCTATTATATAATATTTTAGACTGTCAAATTTGTTGATCTAATTAATTAATAATAAATAAGTTATTATAACTTATTTAATATTAAATATATTAAGCTACATGACAAATGATAAGTTCTGTATAAAATATTATTGACAAGGAAGATCCAATGGTATTGTTATGTTATTGCCTAGGAATGTCATTCTGTAGTAAGACACAATAACCTTTTAACTTTTAAAGTTTGAGAAAATTCACTTTTCCCTCTCTTCATCTTCTTTTGTGATCGCACCCTGTAGCAAGAATTTAATTTACTTCATATCTTGTTGGAGAATGCAACTTGATTCTGAGTTGAATTTTTAGCACTCGGTATTTATTGGTGACCTAATTTGACAATACTTTATTATACATACTTTTCGTTTTATACTTAATATATTTTATATAATTAGGGGTAGATGAGGCTCCTTAGCCGTGGTGAATGTTTCCACAGCAAAAGGAGCCTCAAGGTGATGATCTCACCATGGGTAGAAAAATCATGATATAAAATCCCCACTATAATGTTGTGTGGTTATGTGGTAACTATTACATTTTTAAAAATTGTTATAATTTTTCTGTGTGCATTCCAAAATAATATTTAATGTTCAAAACTTTGTAGATTACTCATTTAAGGCAACTTCGTGGACTGTCACCTTTGCATCTAGTGAGCATCTAAGAAGATGTAAAACAAAGAAAACAAATTATTTAATCAGATGTTATCACATAAGGTGAGTACAGGTCTTTTTCTAATCACGCGCATATTTATCTATAGACAGATTTAGATATGATATATATAGATAAACAATATTTATTTAGACTTGTATTTTTTATTTTGTACTTCTTTTTTTTATTTATCTTTCGACTTTTTTGTTATGTCTTTTTTTATTAAATCCTTATTTATTTTTTAGCAATAAGAGTATAAAATGAAAAGGCAAATGACTTTTCTTATTTTTCTACATTGTATGTAGTATTGTTTTCTTAAAATTATTTCATTTTGTTGCCAAAATGGTTGGTAACTTACCAAGTAAGATTTGTTTTAAAAGTTTGTGATTTAAGATAATTATTAAATAATCATATTATTATTTAAGATTTTATTCGTTTCTTTTCAGCTAAATCTAATTCATTAGATAAAGTTTGATGCGTACTCTTATAGGAGAAAATATCGACTGATTCGTTAGATTATGTTTGAAGTGCGATCGAAAGCGTGCTCTTCGTAAGTTGCAGATCTATGACTTTGTACTTATTACTTATTGGATATAAGGAGGATATTTTAACAAAAGTGCAGCTTTTATTACAAATTCAAAATGTTTATGTCAAGAACTAATGTACTGACTAATAAAACCATGTAATTTAATACGTATTACATATTTCCTCGACGATGAGTTTTTTATCTTTACACGAATCCAAACACTTCGTTTTTATAAAGCATAATTATGACTTAAATATTACGTGCCAAAATTAACGTAAAAAGCACGTCTTTTAGACAGTTCATGGGGACCAAAAAGTTACCTAAATATCACGTGCCAAAAGTAGCGTGAAAAACACGTCCATAAATCACGTGAATTGGTCATTTCATGGGGACCAAAAAGTCACCTAAATGTCACGTGCCAAAATAACGTGAAGTTCACGTTTTTGTCACGTCGCTGTGCCTATTGGGTACTTCGTGCATGAACAACTTTTGTTGGATTCGGTTCATCTTGGAACATCCATACAGTCGACTGCTGCTTACTTTCGGGCTCATACGAATATATACATGATTCGTCATCTGTCACAATTTTATAAACGTCTTTCGAAGCACCGCGATTGTATTGCTTAAGCGTTTCTTTGCACCAATCGACACGAGCCTTTTTTTGAGCGACTTTCAAATTACGTGGGATCCAACGCGAACATAACTTTCGCACAGCTAAGTGTTCATGTAAAATCACATATATGCTGGTGGAACTAATCCTTTGGGATGCCTCAATCTCACAATAGGTTACATGACGATCTTGCATAATCGTTTCGTGCACAGCATCGATGTTTTCTGGCACCACAGTCGATTTTGGACAACCTTCACGAAACTTGTGGGACAGCGAACTACGACCACGACTAAATTCACTATACCAGCAATACACAGTGGTTTTTGATGTTGCTTCATTGCCAAAAGTCAAATTAAGTTGATTGACGCACTCTTGTTGTGATAATCCAGGTCAAAAGTCGTAAAAAATTATCACACAAAAATGTTTACAATTCAGTTCCATTTTTTGCCGAGACGAAACTTTCAACTAAGTTTAAAATAAACAAATAGCGTTCATATGAAAAAATGTTCTGAGTACGTATATAGTCGAAAATGTCAAACTTAACGATGGAACCGTCAGATGGACTCACATGACATCAGTGTTGCCAATTCCCGATATATAAATAGTGACCCTCGTATAAAATTCTTATGAGAAGATCCTCTTAATCTTTCTTCAAACACAGGTTGTTTATCTTGCAATTTTGCAAAAGTCTATTTTTTTATCTTATCTTTAAAAAGTTTTTTTTTAAAAGGTTTTTTTTTTTTATCTTTTCTTTGTTAAATGCTTATTTAAGGTTCTGACGTCAAGATCTTTGCGATCTTTTTTCAGATACCATGTTTATATTTGTTGTATTTTCTACCATTGTAAGTTTATATTACTATTTTTATTTTTAGTTATTTAATGCTGTACAATGATTAACAAATTTAAACCAAAAAAAAAACGAAAAAAAACAGTTACTTATCTTGCACATTAAAAATTCACAATCTGCCCATTTAACTTTTTTAGGAAGCGGCCAAGTATCGCTTAACATTGTTAAATACGTTGATGCATCGTGTTTAAAGCATCGTGTTCGATACATTGAAACACTCATCGTTAAACAATGTATTGAATAACCATCCTTATTAAACAATGCATCGAAAGACTGGGTCGTTAAACAATGCATCGAAAAACTGGGTTGTTAAATAATGCAGCGAAATAATAAAAATAAAATTTATAAAACAGCTATAATCAAAACTAAAACTATATTTGGTTATTGTTATTTGCTAAGTTATGTGCTATAATATTGGAAAAGAAAAGTTACAGAACAAAAAGTTGCATATTGTTCACGTTTTAACATGCATTTTCTTTATCTGTGTTAAATTTTCTATTCCATAAACAAGTTTTTCAACTTTAAATGATGAAAGATTTGTTCTTCTGTCACAACAGATATTTCCAGCTGTGCAAAGCACTCCTTCAGACCTAGATGAAGCCTATAACACTCGTTCAGAGCTACTGGAATCGCCTATATTCTCCTGGCGAGAATTTAGGTAATTCCAGTGAGTAAGTTTGGGATACTTAAATGATTGGTTCTTCAAGTAAAAAAGTATATATCCATGAGAATATATACTTCGTTACATGTCATCAAATAGGGGTTGTGATGAGTTGGATGAGAGGGTGTTCCAAAGTTTGGCCTTCCACATATTGGTCATGTTGTACCTTTGCCCAATGCAATGCAATGTTGATCCTTTGTAACGTGGATCTAACATGTTTGCATATTTCTAAAACATTCGGGAAACCTGTCATTCATTTTCAATAAGTAATGATCACCAACCTCTTTCATTATGGTGTTGGGTGGATCATATGATATACAAATTATCTTCTAGATCAAAGAGATTTGGAATGGCATGGACGTATTGAGACCTCGTTCTCTGAACTTTCTACGTTGTGAAACAACTTTTTCTGCCACAATTTTGATGACAAGCAGTAGCTTATTGATTGCAATTGATAGAGCTCACTGTTTCATCTGGTTGAGCAACTTTTGTTTAGTTTTTTAATAGCAATATCTGGAATTTTTAATGCATTGACAATTAGTAAATCCTTTGACTTGAGAATAATTGAAAAAGCCAATTACTCCTTATCAATAAGTGCTGTGTTAATATGTCTTATTAAGGCATTTAAGTTATGAATTTATAATTAACAATTATTAAACGATCTATATCATTTAACGACTTACGAATAATAATATATTAGACAATCTATTTGATTTTACGATTATCAATACGTTCAGACAATTTATTTACTTTTTCTTAGGTGAAAAGTAAAGGCATTGTAAGGAACGTAATTTTATACCATTTATATATTATTTTTTATATACCATATCTTTAATACTTAATGTACATTTTTGTTTGATTAACGGAGTTCGATGCATTGAACACGTTTAACTGATTCATCGTTTTACAATACATCGCCGCTCTATATTTTTCAAAATTTAGATAATTCTTTAAAACTTAGATTACAATTATACGAGGTGTTGTGGTTTAGAAAATGCCAACAGTTTCTGGTGAGGGTTTAGTATAGCGCATATGATATTCTATTACAGTTCACTTGGTCTTTGGTTGAATGCTTCTTAGTTTTAAAAAAAACATCTTATATTTAAATAGTAGATAGATATCTTTAGTTAGAAGAGTTAGGATATGACAACAATTTGATACGTATTAACAAAAAAGAATGCCTAGTGTCTAATATCAGCAAACTTTTGTATATATATCAAAAAAGTAAAAACCAACCAAAAATGACATTTTGCCGAAACTGGAACCGAATGGGAAATATATTTTAATTATTCATAACGGGAACCGAAAATAAACTCAAACCGGAGCAGCAACCGAAACCCGAACCAAAAGCCAGTAAAAAAATATAAGGCTTTTTAAAATTAGTTATAATCTAAACAATCATTAGCAATTTTCTCTTTGGAAAAATATAATTGATTTTAATACTGCACTTCCCCTAAGGGAATTATTGTGCTGAAATTTTTATCCAATTGAAGTAGTTGTGCAATTGGACAATGTTCTCGAACAGGAAAATTCTTGCATGAATACAACTAAAAACTGTTGCACTAAACTTAAAAAGAATTAATTGAAGGAATTTTTTGTAATAATTACAATATTTAATATATATCTATTAAGTTATACACATAACATTAGCATTATCTTTCAAATAGTATCGATGAAAAATATGAGATAAAATAAGATAAGAAGATATGAATATTAATTTAAACAAGAAAATTCTTTAGTTTTTAAAACCAATCTTATTTTCATTAATCTCAGTTATCATTTAATTTAAAAAATATGTTTTAAAATTCTTTTTTTTTTAATGATATAATGCGAAATAAAGCTATATAATATTTTTGGTATCAGTTTAAACCGGAATTCAGGCCGGTAAAACACTACCGGCAAGATTTATCCCCGTAACCGGAACCGAATTTCGGTCAAAAAAAGCATGCGAACTTTGGAATATATCAAGATAAACAAATACCCCAATTTTTTTTTTGTATTGCCATGAGTAAATTAATTTCTCATCTTGAATCTAATAACTTACTTTCTGATCATCAATATGAACTTCGATCTTCTCTTTCTACAGCTGATTTGCTAACAGTAATAGCCGATAGGTTTTAGTAAAAGTGGAGAGGTTAAGGGTATCACTATTGACATTTTTAAAGCTTTTGATAAAGTATGGCATGCTCGTCTTTTCCATAAGCTTTCTTCTTACAGTGTATCTGGTAACATCTTTTAGATTATTGAATCCTTCCTTTCCAATCGAAGTATAAAAGTTGTCCTCGATGGACTGCACACTTCTTCATATCCTGTAACTTAAGGGGTTCCTCAATGTTCAATTCTTGGCCCTTTACTCTTTTTAATTTAAATTAACGGTCTTCCAGATATTCTCATATTTAAGGTGGGATTGTTCGCTGATGATACTACCATTTATTCTTGTCATAATAATTAACCAACACTCTCTGAGTGTATGGAGGGGGCATTTGAGCTTGAAAAGGATCTCACTACTGCTACAACATGGGGTTCACAGTGGCTGGTGAACTTCAATTCAGATAAAACTCAATTTTTTTCAACCAATTGTTACGGCAATAATTTAGATCTTCCTATATTTATGAATGGTAATGTACTCGATGAATCATCCACTCTTCATCTTCTAGGATTAACTCTTCCGATCTTTCTTGGAAACCGTATATCAAATCCATTGCAAAATTAGCATCTGCTAAATTTGCATCTCTTTATCAAGCTCATCACTTTCTTACTTCGGATTCTATTCTCTATCTCTATAAGTCTCAAATCCGGCCTTGTATGGAATACTGTTGCCATATCTGAGGCGGATCTTCTAATGATGCTCTTTCTCTTTTAGACAAAGTGCAAAAACGCATTGTACACATAGTTGAACCTGCTCTTGCAGCCAACCTCCAACCATTATCACATTGTCGTAATGTTGCTTCTCTTTCCCTTTTTTACAAATACTATAATGGGCACTGCTCTAAAGAGCTAGCGTCTCTTGTGCCATCTGCTAAAATTCATTCTCGTGTTAATCGTCATTCAATTAAGTCTCATCCTTTTTTTGTGACCGTTCATAAATGCTGTTCCAAAAACTCTTAACCCTTTAGTTTTTTTCCTTGAATATCATCTTCTTTGCAAAAAATAATTTTTGGAGCACTTGGGAACAGTCAAAGTAAAAGGATGAGAATAAATTAAATGATGAGTAACACAAGAATGAATTTTTGTTGTCGCCACAAGAGATGTTAGCTCTTTAGAGAGGTGTCATTATTGCATTTATAGAAAAGAGAAAGGGAAGCAACAGCCTAATATGTGTGTAGCTATTAATTTTTGAAGTACATTTTAAATCTTAATAACAATATTTATTGCTTTTAAAGTTTTATATTTCTAATTAAAATATATGAATATTGATGAATATTGTTATTTTAGTTAGTGTAAATATGGAATTAGTTAAAAAAGTGAAGTATCAAAGAAGATCAAGAAGAGAATAACTGGTTGAGTGATGATAACTTTAAAGATTAGATTTAAATAAATTTTAAAGAAAGATCTTAAAAATGATACTTAAGCAAGATGTATGGTTTGCCAAATGTTAATAGAACTCTCCTCAAGTGGGCGCTCTGCCTTGACAGATCACGTGCAAGGAGCAAAGCACAATATAGAATTCAGAAAAGTAAAAGAATACTTTTAAAAACTAAAAGAGAAAATTTCTTTACTATTTGTCTTTTTTGACTCTAATGACTCAACAACAGAAAAACAAGACATTAGACTTGTGTGTCGAAAAACTAGATGTTATTAAAACTTAAATTATTTGGCAGCTTAATGTGGATAGTGGTTTTTCATTATGTTTAGATGATGACCAAAGCCATGTTTATACAGCTATGTTTCCGGACAGTATCATAGCTTCACAATTCCAGATGGGTCGAAGCAAAACTTTATACAAGTTAAATCATAGTTAAGCTTCTTATTTTAAATCAATTTTTATAGAAATTTTGAACTGTCAGACATCTATGTCTATTCTTTTGATGAGAGTTTAAACGAGGTCATTCAAACTTCTGATATGGATATTTATATTAGATTCTGGGATGTTAATAGAAATTATGTAAATGTCTGTTATTTTGAATCAAGTTTCTTAGGCCATGCAACACACCAAGGCTTGTTGGCTAATGGTTATATTGGCTTATTGTGAAAAAGTTTGAAAATTTCATTATCTCTATGGAATGCTTTACCATCATCCAAACAACCAAAATGTAAAAGCTATAAGATATTAAAAAAGGCACTTTAAGATCACTTAATGATTCCCAAGTTACATTTCTTTGCCTATATTGCAAATATAGTTGAACCTTTTCTGAACAAATACAGACTGACCAAAGGTTCCATTTTTATACGATATGCTTGAAGTAAGAGTTGTTATTCCTTTGCCTTAAGGTCGAAAATTGAGGCCTTAAGTTTGGTCTTGGTCTTGATACTGTTGGTCTTGGCCTTAAAAAAAAATACAAATTTTCTTATTGATTATGTTGAATTCTGCGCATAACCTTGGTCGATTTATATTAAATATGGTTTTATTGTCATAGCACTTGTCACAGTTTTGTTAATAATTGGCCTTGATGTAAGGCAAAAATTGAAGTTTTTAGTCTTGAAAATGTTTGCGTAGGCTTTGGCCTTGAAACTCTTAATCTTGGCATTGACCTTAAAACTCTTGGCCTTGTCCTTGGCCTTGTAACTTTTGGCCTTGGTCTTGGCCTTGTAATGTGTGGCCTTGGTCTTGCTACTTTTGACCTTGTTAACAGCTCTGCTTGAAGTTATTGCAAAATCAGATGTCCTTGAAAAATGCAGAAGAAAATGTTGAAAGATCTGGATCTTACTTTGACTAATAATCTGTTACCTGGTGAAAAGCTTTATGCAGGATTTTGGAAAAATCATCTGAAAAAAAATAATTTGATAACATTGTCTCTAAGCAAAGAGTTCTTTAAGGTGGTCAAGAAATTTGTTGTTTCAATGGTTAAAAGCTTTTGTGACAAATCTCCATTTTTCAGTGATAAAACCATCCAGTATCTTTGACCCTAATGTCTTAATGGATTAATTTTAACACTTTAAATTAATTTATAAAATTAATTTTAACATTAAATTAATTTTAACACTTAGTCATGGCTGGGCTGCTGTTGAGCATGGTTTTAGCATAAACAACTCTTCTGTTAAAACAAACATGACACCATCAAGTATTATCTCCCGGAGAATTGTAAAAAACCATCTAATTGCCAATGATTTAAAACCGCACACAGTCTAAATCACAGCACCATTGGTCAATGCTTTTTGATCAGCCCATCAAAAATATATAATTGAGTTGGATAACGCTAAAAAAGAGAAATTGAAAACAGAGCGAGAACAAAAAGTGATGCATATTACAGCAAACATTGAAAAATCAAATTAAAATGTCAAGATTGCAAAAAAAAGCTATTTTAATGATGAAAAATGAGGTTACAGAGTGTATAGTATAACTTGCTGAGAAAAAAAGACCTGAGTTATGTTATGAAAGGAATAGATTAAAAAGAAAAAGTATTGAAACTATACAAGAGGTTGAGTTTATAGAAAAGCAAGTTGAAGAACTTGAAAATAGTTTGGTATCTAAACTTACCGTTTGTGGTAAAAAATGGCTCCTAACTACTCTTTGTGTTTAATGAAGATAAAATTAAATACGCTTTATGTCAAAACCATTAAATTTAATTAAGGAAACTAATTAAATTTATAGTTTTTTAAAAAACCACAATTGCGCAAATTGATAGACTTGAATGTTTATTGAAAGTAGGCTGGTTCTAAAAACTTTTAAAATTTAAAATTTAAGATTTAAATAATTTAAAAAAGTTAAACTCTAAGTATCATCTCAGGGGCTATTCTAGACCGTTTTTGGCAGCGTCGACCGTATTTGGGCACTGCCAAATTAAAATTTGAGTCCTTTTTTTGTTTTTTACGGCAAATACTGTTTTTTTTGTGTGCATAAAACACTTATTTTCTGCTAAATTTTGCCTGGATGGGGACGTACCACCGTCCAAATTTTTTTCCTAGAATAGACCCTGCATCTGTAACTTAAAATCCTTCTAAATAGCTTAGTTATTATCTTTTTCAGAGGAATTGATATTTCCTGATCATCCTGATTTCAAGCCAAATCGTTCTCCGAAAGAGGTTTTACAAGCAGGTTCCTTTGGTGGTAGCTACTTCAGAAAAATAAAATCTGGTGTTACTAATAAATTGCACACTGGTGCATGGAAAGAGTTTCCGAAAGATTGGTTTGACGGTTTAGAGCTTAAATTACATATTGCAAATCCAACATATGACAAATCAGTAAATAAATATAAATTAAATGTGATTTATCTCTTGAAAAATGGGAGTCACGTGTTATGTTTTTTATGATATTACTTTATTTACCTTGATCTTTATTGTATACTTATAATTAAATCAATTTGAATATACAGTTGTTTTCATTCAATTAACAGTAAACAATACTTAACAACAGTGTAGAAAGGCAATATTAAAAAAGGTTGTTTTTTTTTTAAAAGAATTTTTTTTTTTTTAAAAGAAAAATAAAGTTAATATGATTTTTTTATACCAAATTATATTACAAACAAGATATATTTAACGCTAAAGTTTTAAATAGCTATCAATTTTAAAAGTGAGTTATACTTAAATGGACATGAAAATTTTGTCATAACAAATAATTGTTTTGTTTTTAAGCACAGTATTTTTAAAAGTTTTTACTTTATTCTCATTCAATGACTGTTATCAGTTCAAAAAATAAGTTTATTGAAAAATAAAGTTAGCTGTAACTTAATTAAAATAACTGTTTTAATATTTCTTGATTTAATAATAAATTCTTTATATTTATTAAATTGAATTTGTTTTAAATAAATTCATATTATAGGTTTAATGCTTTCTGCGGTTCCCAAGGAAACCCTTTGGAGAGGTGATTATCCTCATATATTAGATTAACAAGGGAAAATATTAAAATCTTTTAATTTTGTCCGAAAGAAATATTCAAATTTTAAGACTTTAATTAGGAAGTTTTAAATAAAAACGTTTTTCTTTTCACTTTAATTTTTATAAATAATGTTATCAAAGTTAGAGAATGTTGTATCACATCAAAAAGGAATTTTTTAAGTTGAGCCTAAAACGCCTCATGTATCTTAATACAACTCTATATAATTTATATACAAACTAATTTTCTTGATATTTACAATTATGTCTTTATATTATATACAAATACGTCTATATACATATGCAATTATTTACAAGTAACGCAAATCAATCGTTAGCTTTAAAACAATCATTAAATATAATTACACTTTACACTTCCCTTGGTCATAACGACCATCTTGTCTCAAGGACTAAAACGCTCAGGAACCCTCTTTCCTGTGTGTTTTTTCGTAACACTAGTGTCTTGTTTGTTTTTTCTCAAGGCAGCACAACATATAATTTTTCATCATCTTTTGGATTCTCATTTAAATCATTGTCACCTTTTACTTGTCCAAGATCTTCATTCCAATCGTTGTCAACTCATACTTATCTTAGGTTTCTTACATCTCGACACATTTTATCCACTTCTACCGTTTGCTCCAAGATTATTCCTGTAACTATTCTGATCTTATATTGAGAGTCGCATCGATTATCTGGGAGTTTAACCCATACTTTATCGCCAAGTTTGAATTGATTGGTTATCTTCTTATAGGAATCATGTGCGTTCTTGTTGTTATCAATTCCTATTACTTTAATTTCGTACTGATATAACTTATTTGCAGGTGCAGTGAAAGACTTACAACCATCTTTTGGGCCAACGTTATACCAATAAACTGCCTCCAGTATGCTGCACGGAACTCTCTTCGCCGACAGTTCGGTGATATCGTTCTGCAATTCCATTTCCAGAAGATGCATAAGCGCACCTGAATCGAAGTTTAACGTTCCTTTTATTTACAAAATGCGAAAATAATGTGCTTCAAAATGCAGTATCATTGTCCGTCAGTATTTCATTTGGACCTCCTCGTTCGAGAACTATTGCGTTTAATTCTTGAATAACACATGTGCTGGTTTGATCTTTAAGATATCTCCATATTGCATACCGTGTAGATCCACTGTCGATTAAAGTAAGATGGTGCTGCCCCTCATAATGCGTTATGTCCATGCCAAGTTGTTGCCACGTTCTCTTTACTTCTATTTCCCCTTTCAGCCATTTTATTGGACTTGGATCAATTGATTGACAGGCTATACATTTCTCAACCACTTGTTTTTCTTCCTTGCTCACTGACGGGTCGTTTTTACGAACGAAGTACAATGTTTTCTTCACGCCATAATGTCCTATAGATCTATGAACATGCTCGATTTGTTTTGGAAGATAGCGAAGTACTAATAATGTAAATACTCGTTGTATGTTTAGTAAAGATTTCCTTCCCTCTTGCAATTTTTTTATGTTATACAACAAACTTATTATTATAAAAAACAAGCAAATCACTGCCAGCCTTTGTTTTATGATATATTATTCTAATACATAAATTTCTTTATCTATAATGTTCGTAACGTAATGTTTATGTAAAAGTCCTGTAATTCCGTTTTTTTAATTTTTTGCATATAAATCATTCTTTTTACCTTATGAACCTTTCCTTAACCTATTTTGAAATTTCTTCTTTTTTTAACTTAATCTAAACTCTTGATTTCTTTCCGCACAACGGCAAAAAAAAATTAAAAACAAAAAAATATAAAACTAAAAAACACAAAAAAATATAAAATCAAAAAACACAAAAAATTAAAAAATTAAAAATACAAAAATTATGTAATAAAATTTAAAAAACAAAAAATGTATATATTTACGCAAGATTGTAATACCATATATTGTAAAACCATAAAAACTTAGTTAATGTTATTAAAAAATTGTAAATATTTATTATTTTGTAATAAAAAAAAAAAAAAAAAAAAACTAATAATGCCATTTGCTCCCATTTCAGAGGGTTTATCAACCAATTTTAACAGCATTTATTACATTGGTAGTGTAGTTGAGTATTTTGTGATTTTCTATTAGAATAATTTTTATTATTTTATATTATCATTTACATTTTAGTCTATCGTTTTTTGTCTTTTTTGTTAAAAAATTTTATTTATATTTTATTTTATATACTTATCTTAGTTTTTACATATATATATATATATATATATATATATATATATATATATATATATATATATATATATATATACATATATATATATATATATATATATATATATATATATATATATATATATATATATAAATAAATAAATATATATATAAATATATATATATATATATATAAATATATATATATATATATATATATATATTATTTTATTTTTAATTTTGTTATATTATTTGGTATTGAATTCTTATCATATAGCGGGTAAAAATATACATGTTTTACATAATTAAGGGTACTTCAATTTATCGTCCTATGAAACTTTTATTATTTAATGCATACATTAAATGATAGTTTACTTTCCAGTCTAGATTTTGATTAACTTTTTTATGTAAAATTATGCATTTTCCCTTATTCTTAGCATTTGAAGATTTTACATTTAGGAACATATATCAAATAAGTTTACCAATAACTGAAGGCCATAAACTATTGACGCATATATCTGATTAATGGATTCAGAGATTTAAATATGCTTCCAAAAGGACTGTGAATACTTCTAAAATAATATGAAAAACAAGTGGAACCAACAACATTTTATTTCAGTACAAATTTTTCTCACTTTAAAGTTTTTAGTGACAAAACAAAATTAAAATGATTGTTTTTATTTTCTAAAAGAATAGTATGAGATGTTAGTTGGTCAAGTTTAGTGGAAGCTGGATATTTTAGCCATGTTAGTTTTTGTCCTGTGAATGACCACACCGCTATATCAATTCTAATAAGATTTGCAGTACCAAGAATCTCTACATCTGTAGCCCATATACCATCTGCAGCCATACCACTTTTGGTGAGATAACTTTTCACATAATCACCTAAAAATCCTGATAAGAGACTGGAGCAAGGTTCTGTTGTCATGTGTTTCTCAACCAGATCGCAAACACATACATGTTGACATTCAGAACCTGACAAGAAAAACTAAATTGCTCGAAAAAAAACAATTTCCATCAGCTTTGCATGCATACATTTTCAAAGTTACATCATTTCCTTTTCCATTAATAAGATCTGGCATAACAAGTATTTTGAGAGCAAGTTTTTCAGCAATTTTCTGGCGAATATCTTTGGAGGGATGTTTTATTAGGTTGAGGTGGGGTTGAAATTCATCTTTATCACCAGATTCTGAAGATAATTCAGACATTCTTGAATTACTTTCCTTTTCAATAAATGGTTTAAAATGATGTAGAGAGTATTTTTTTTGCAATGTGTTATTCCCTTTACTGTTACTTAACAAGCATGTAGAATTTGATAAAATATCAAGAATCTCATATGGACCCAGCCATCAGAAAGTTATTTTTGCACCTTTCCTATCATCTCTTAAGATTTCTTAAAAGTACTTTCTGACCAACACAATACTTTGATGCTGTTGCATGCTTTCTGTCATAGTCAATTTTTTGCTTCTTTTGTGAACAAACAATGTTGTTCATGGCTTTTTCTTTGTTCCCTCTTTTCATTTCTGAAGCTTTTTTTAAAACCTCTTTATCATATACAGGGTTATATTCATCATCATTGAGTCTATCTATGTATTTTACATCGATTGGAAAGCAGGGCTGTCGGTTATACATAAGGAAAAGTGGTGAGTACCCCATTGAATCATGCACTTTAACACGTAGAGCAAAAAGGTTTCCATCTAAAACTAACACCCAATTTTGAATGTTTTCATTTAAGACCTTAATGATTGCTTTCTTAATTGTTTGGTTCTGTCTCTCTACGGCCATTAGCTTATGGATGGTAAGCCGAGGTAACATGCTGCTGATTACCTGTCATGTAATGTAATGCAATGGATACAGAGTTTACTATCTCCCGACCTTGGTCATTGATTTGTATTTTAAAACAACCATGTTTTCATATAACCTTATAGAGAAAGGATGCTACTGATACTGCTGTTTTATTGCTTAGAGCCTTAGAGGTTCAGCTTCAGTCCATTTTAAAAAATAATCAATAAGAACAATCACAAATTTGAATCCATTTGATTCAGGTAATTGAATTAAATCCACATCCAGCTTCATTACTTGTTGTTCCACTTTAACAGGTTTTAAAGCAGGAGAGGCTTTAGGATTTCTGTTGGAGGTTTTCTGACATCGCTCACATTGATTTATATGCTTTGTGATGCTCCCCCACTATTGAATGCCAAAAAAAATCTTGAAGCTTTCTAACAGCATTAATGCCAAGGTGACTGGCTGATGCAGCAGCTTTCTCTGAAGTTCCTAGACCTTCATGAGCTTCTTTAACTATGTTTAGTTGCTTTTCTCGATCAATTACCACAATCACCTACGAGAAACAAAAGTTTGTTTGTAGACATTTAAATAAAAATAACAATGAAAAAAATGTTTTAAATGTTAAAAAATTTTTTTGAAATTTTTAATTAGTTAAAAAGTTTTTCTCACCATGCCAATATTTTTTTGCAATACATCAATTTGTTGTCTATAATTGTTGTCTAAGTTTTTACATTGCCTTTTAAAGTTTGCCTTTTTTCCTCTCTCGTTTACATCTTCAGGGAACTTTTTGTCATTCAAATATTTCCTGATAATATGAAAGTTAATATTTTTGTACATCTTGAAAACGCCAAAAAAATAAATGCCAAAACTGTATATTAAAAAAGTCAGTAAAATAATAACGATAACAGTAAGATTTAAACGGTAGTAAATTAAAAACGCTACATCGGTAATATTAAACGCGATTCTGAGGAGAAGTTTATTACCACCACTACATATATTATGATTACACAAAAGCAATAATTTTTTTTCTTTATCTTATACCTCCTATCATTTTATATTTATTTAACTTTTGTATTTACTGTAGATTTATGGTTGTGTATTTGTTTTGTTTTTATACATTTCTATTACATGCGCGGTGTCTAAATTATCATTTTTTACTACATGCTTTATTATAGTGTTTTTGTTTTGTTCTGAATATCTGATCAATATTAGGGTGTTTCATATTTTATCAATGTTTGAAATTAAACTCGTAAATCGATTTATAAATTGACCATTTATATGAAAATAAGTTGGAGCAAAAAATATATATATATATATATAATTTTTAGGGTCCCCGTCAGTTCGATTTTGGGCAAAAATGTTGGGTGTTTTAAACGTCTGGCGGTAACCTTAAGATTTATCCTATAAAATTTTTTATTCTTTAAAATAATATATGATGGATTAAATATTAATTACATACAAGTAGCATGTTGAAAAAATTAAGAAATTATTCTACAGAATCTTCTGAAATTGGTGAAAAATCCAAAATTTTCTACAAAAAACCTATTTTATAACTCGGTGGCGTATTTTATAACTCGGAGGCGTATCTTAACTTTTTTAACATAACTATTCAAAAGAATAAAAAATTTTATAATAGATTTTAAGGCCAGGTATTTAAAAAAATTTATAAATCGATTCGCGAGTTCAATTTAAAAAATTGATGAAATAAGAAACACCCTAATATATATATTTTCCTTATTTTACTTGGGCTTGATAGCTCGGTCTAGTCCTTTGATGCACATATTTTTGCATTTTTTTATTTTTCTCTAGTTATTTTTTGAAGTAATAATAATATATAAATAATTATTATAATTATTACTCTAATTTTTATAATTATTAATTATTAATAACAATAATAATAAAGACAATTTCAAGCAAAAGTTGGTATAACTGCGTCAAAGTATATTTTAACATCACTGTCTCATAAAATTGGCTGAATACCTCAAGTATATTACAAAATAAGGTTTTTTTGTACTTAATTTGTTGTAATTCAGTCAATACAAATGAAATTTGTATTGACTGAATTACTAAATTCTTAGCCTAATTTTTTTTCAAAAGTTGATTTTCAGGCCGCCTTAAACTATACATACGCACGCACACACTCACGTGTGTGCGTGCGTATTTGTGTATTAAGTATTATAAAGTATTTGTATATATTAAATATTTGATATGTGCATAGTAATAGTTGTTTTTATTTATGCTAGCTTGGATAAAACATCAAGATCCTTTTGGATGATTTCAATGGTGTTGTAGATTTTATCTTGGTCGACGAACAGAGGATGATATACAGCAAATTGGTCGTTGGAAAAATTTTCTAGGAAGATTTAAAACTAACCTTGTAAATAAAATAAATCGCGCAAATACAAAGTATAACGATTATACTATCTCACCAGTAATCAGACAAGCGTTGTTGCATTGGGGCTATGAAGTAACTCTAAAAGATGTTTAAAATGTTATAAAAGTCATAAAAGTTATAAAATCTGATTCAACAACTTCTAATTTTAGTCATTTTTCACTTTGAGTTATATTCTTCTTTTTGTTCACAAATTTATGGGTAAAACAAATTTAAAAAAAAAAGTTTCTTTATACTGTTTTCTGAGTTTTTTATCTATAAGTTGTTGTGCCTATATTATTTACCTATATATTTATTATGTCTTGGTTTGCCCTAAGCATTCTTGAAATATTTTTTAGTCAAAATATAAAACAATGACAAATACGATAACATTTTACTAAAATGCTTTTTTGTCCTTTTTTTACATATTGTTTAGTGTTTTGGGCTGTTCAAATAATATGTTCCTAATTATCATTATGACAGTCTTAAGGGGAGGGGGTAGTATTGGAAAGTTAAACCTCATCGCACAGTGGGCCAGAATGCACTTTTACTGGACAAAATTCATAACTAATTTAATATTAGAGCTATATTCACTAAAATTAGTATGAGTACTAATATGATGTCTGCGCTTTTTATGAAGGTAATATTTTTTTATTTCGTTGCTATGGATACCTTTATTTTGCTTAGCAACAACCTACTTTTGTTATCTGCAAATATTTTATAAGTGCTATATTCACTAAATTTGGCATGAGTACCAATATGAGATCACACTTCTTACAAAAGTGATAATTTTTTAAATTTAGTTGTTATGGATACTTATATTGCTTAGTTACCGGATACTTTCCTTAGTTACAAAGTGGTAAATTGATATTTGAATATCTTATCGGATTTTTGACCCACCTATATTGAATAAAAATTGAGTATTTAGGTAAATAATGTTTTAGGAATAATAAAAGCAAAAAATAGTGCAAAAAAACGTTATCAATTTTAAATTACATCAAAAAATTATAAAACAACAATATCGTTTGAAGATTGTTTAAGTAATTGTAAAACATCTGAAGGAAATGCTTTATGATTTGTTTGGTGTGATGTTGATTTGATGAAATAACAGGATCACTGGAAACTAGGAGTCTATTGATAAGATCAGTATTTGTTGCTTTTCTGGATGTTTTTCGGCTAAAATTTTCGCGATAAGATTTAAAGTCTTTATTTCTAGCCTCTTGAGCTTCCTCTGACATAAGTCCGATGGGTAATGTAAGGCTTTTAATTATGTCATGTCCATGTATCAATACTTTGTGAACTGATTGAGCCATGTAATACCATGGATAAAGGGACACATATAGTCTAAAAGTGTCAAAACAATAATCCTTGAACTTTAAGCAGTCTATTTCATATCCTGAAGAGAGCGTTACCAAGATAATGTAAAATCTGAATATAAGGTTTTGGTCAATACCCAGAATTTCAGCTGTTTGTTCATATGCTGCAAAAGCACGTCTTGAGGTATTGCCATCATTACTTGTTCCAGAACCACCACTTTTAGGGAAATCAACAACAAGTCCCATTTTGTTCATAAAATCAGTCTGAATCTTTTGTTTAGCTACAGATGCCTTTTCTTTGTGTTCTTTAGATCTTGCTTGCCACTTGCTTGTTTCTTTTTTATATGCAATGTGCAATAACATCTCAAAAAATCGAATCCATGCATGAAGACTGGAAAGACCATATTTGAACTCTCTGTTAGTATAATCTATATTAAGGATATCAAGACTATTCATATTTTTTGGAGAGACATCACACACTGAACAGCATTGGTATGAGTTATTTTTTTCAGATAATATTGTTTGAACCTTCCCATCAATCATTGTAAGTTCAATAATACAATTCACTTCAATAGAAGATCCGCAAACCTCTAATAAAATCATACCCAAGCTTTCTATCTCACTTTTAATGTACTGATCTTCTTCAATCACAGATTCCTTGGATTCCATTTTGTATGCAAATCTTATGGGTCTACAATAGACTGTGGAGGACGACTTTTGATTTCTCTAAATAGGCACCTTTTCGTTGCTGTTGTTAAATCCAGTCAAATCCAATGGGACAAGACAAGTAATAAATAATGATTCTTCACGCTTTTATTGCTTTGTCGTTCAATACCAAGTGCCTTAGCACAGGTTCCTGAACTGCACAGATTCTTTGCAAAGTATGAGTCATTAAATCTTTTAAAGGAACTGAAGCTGAATAGTCCTCCACTGTTATGTTTGCAGGATAACATTTCAATTTTGCATCTCTGACATCATTGTAAGCGGGGTAGATGTTATATTCTTTCTCCAAGGCTCCGCTTCTAATCAATTGATAGGAAGCTTTTGTCAGACTTGCATCAATTATTAAAGCCAGTGCTTCGTCTGCTGAATATTTAGTTGCTTTATCTGTATTTGATATATTTAAAACATTCTTGGCAGCAATAACAACAGATTCGTCTCTAAATTTTTTATTAGCAGCAAAAAATAATTCATTGGATGAATGAGATTCAAATAAACAAGATACACGCCGTTTTTTAGTTTTATTAGAACTATTATCAAATGCAACTGGTTTTCGACCACGTCTACTTGCAGTTGGTTCATTTTTTTTTTTTCTGACAATTAAATATTCATTAAGCCAGTTCACAAGCTTCTTTTCAAAATTTTTCACAGTATAGTTTGCAGATTTCCACTTTTTTTTATACAAGTAAACAAATCGTTGAACAGCATGTCTAAAATCAACGTCTTTAAAATCAGCAAATTTTGGCTGAATAAATTTTAATATATCTTCAGTAATATTTTGTTTTGAAATACTAAGATTGTTTTTTTGGAGAAAATTATGAATGTCTAAGTTTAACAAAACCATATCTAAATAATTATTGTAACAAGTATTTTGTATTTAAAAGTAAAATGTTATAATATATATGCCGCCTGGACTACTAATACTTGTTAGTAATTAAGTTACTACAAGTGTTAGTAATTAAAATTAAAAGTAATTAAATTACTGTCAGTGTTAGTAATTAAATTACTAACAACTACCGAAAATATGTTGTTGCTATGTTATGCAAAGTAAGGTATCCATAGTAACCAAAAAAAGTTAACCTCATAAGAATTCTGAATCTCATTTTAATACATACCCCCAATATTGTGTATTTAGCGCAAGTAAAATACTGTTAAAACAACGTTAATGTAAAAATGAGTTGTTGCTATGCAAAATTTAGTACCATAGCAACCAAGTTAAAACATACATAAAATCTGAACGGGGATTTAAGGGGACGAGCAATCAATTAAAACTCGATTGAAGCATCATATAGCTCAAATAAATATAAAACAACACATGGCAAATTGTGGTAATTATTAGTTATTGTGCGGCAAAAAATAAGTTTCTTAAGAAATTTTTTTTTTTAATCTGTGATTTTCAAAGTATAACTGAGATAACATGCTATGACAAATTTATTTCACACATTGGTTTTTCTTATCTCTAAATACTCTAGAATAACATGCACTAATTTTTTGTTTCAAAAACGTAGATGTAATTGAAATATAACACAACGTTGATGTCACCGTTAATTACTTATTTATAATTTTTTTATTTTTTTATTTTATCTCAATATTCAAATGCTTAGAGTCCTGGTAACTAAGGGATTTAATATAAATAAATTATCAATAGATTTCTCCTAATATATGTAGATACTAAAATTAAATAGATTTTCAAGATTAGACAACTAAAATTTTTCCCATTTTGTCCACCTACTGGCCCACTGTGCATCGCCTAGTTGCTCAAGGTCTATTTGAATTCGTGTGCGTCTTTTTTAATTCAGAAAAAGAAAGAATTGGGTGGCATGATCAGGACGATGTTGATACCTCTGACCTCAACTGGCCTTCAATAATTATTGAAGAACATGGAACTCCAATACTTGAAGGTCAAAGTCCAATTTGGGAACAAATTAAGGTCTTAAACAGAAATATCTAAATTCTAATTTTTTTCTTTAAACATGAACTGTTACATTAAATAAACACTTATGAAAATTCTAAAATTTTGTATTTGTCACGTCACAAAAGGGTGGGGGTGGGGCTCTTAAAAATATTACATAGGATAGGGGGTAACTACAAGTGCCTAAAAAGTGTCATGTATTATTTAAACAGCCCCTTTTACATAAACCGAAATGAAGAAGATTTTTGATTAAATAGAATACTTAAATAGATTGATATGGTAAAATTATTATTATAAGTTTTACAAGGTTTGATATCGCAAGGTATAAATATATATATGTGTGTGTGTGTGTGTGTGTGTGTGTGTGTGTGTGTGTGTGTGTGTGTGTGTGTGTGTGTGTGTGTGTGTGTGTGTCTCTATACATATATATATATATATATATTTATATATATATATATATATATATATATATATATATATATATATATGTATGTATATATATATATATATATATATATATATATATATATACATACACACACACACACACACACACACACACACACACACACACACACACACACACACACACACACACATGTGTGTATATATATGTATGTATATATATATATATATATGTATGTATATATATATATATATATATATATATATATATATATATATATATATATATATATATATATATATATATATATATATATATATATATACAGTATTGGACAAAACATTTGCAACCAACATCGAACAATGCTAAAAAGTGTTCCTAATTTTACATGTCTTAAAAACGAAACGAACTATACTACCACAGCAAACAGTTCAGGAGTCTGGAGTCATAGCATGCCATGACATGAGCAATCAGCTGACAAGTGACAGCACACAGGCAGAATTTCGTTGACAAGTGCCATTTTGCAGCGGACAAAACACGTGCAACTTTTTTGGTTTGTTTCATTTTCTTAAGTCTGGTCCGTGTCAACGTCACCGAAGTTTTTTAATAATTAAAGGAAGTATCCAGAAGTTTCCAGAAGCATGCAGAAACTTCCAGAAGTTTCCCGAAGAAGCATCCAGAAATATCCAGAAACATTCAGAGGCGTCCAGACGCATCCAGAAGCTTCCAGAAGCATCGAAAAGAAGCATCTAGAATTTTCCAGAACAGGTTCCACAGGTTTATTTTACTATATAAGAGACATGTAAATCGACATGTAATTCAGTCAGTATATGGAAGTCAATCAGTCAGTATTATCAAGACAGTTTATCGAAGTGAGTTTTATCTAAGTGTTTTATCGAAGAACATCAATAGAAGAAGTGAAATACAACAAGTGTTTTATTACATCAATAGAGTCCACATCCAACCAAGACGTTGTGTTCCACAGAGCATTGTTGTATCATCACAATGTAAATGTAACTCGGTAAGCCTTGAGAAGCGTGATTATTTATTTTTATTATTTTTATGACTTCAAGTGCAAAAATGGCTCCCAACAGTCTTGGATTGGAACTAAGAAAGAAAATTATTGGCGATTACGTAAGTGGAATGTCACAAAAAAGTATTTGTGATAAATATCGCGTGAAAAAATGGACCGTATCAAGACTATGTTCCAAATATCGTTCTACGGGGAAGTTGGCAGCAGATAACAAAGGTGGAAGACCGCGTTCTACCACTTCTAGAGAGGATTCTATGATCGTCAGATCCGTCAAGAAGGATACCTGGATATCATCAGTCGAGATACAAAAGCAATTAGAGCTGCCTGTATTGGACCGAACAATCAGACGACGTGCTGTTGAAGCCGGATTGTTTTCTCGACGCCCTGCAAAGAAACCGCTGATTTCACTAAAAAACCAGAAGAAATGACTCCTGTTTGCTACATCTCATATTGACTGGAATGTGCAGAAATGGCGAACTGTCCTGTTCAGTGATGAATCGAAGTTCAACCTCATTGGGAGCGATGGCATTTGCCGTGTACGTCGACCGGCCGGAAAACGCCTCGATTTACGTTACTGCCGTAAGACCGTGAAGCATGGTGAAGGCAATGTAATGATCTGGGGGTGTTTTTCTGCTAACGGTCTAGGTCCAATACATCGAAACGATCGAATAATGGACAGTTTCATGCATAAAAATATCCTGAAAGATGTTATGTTACCTCATGCTGAATGGAATATACCAATAAAATGGGTTTTTCAGCAAGACAACGATCCGAAACACACACCAAAAGTAGTCAAGCAGTGGTTTCAAGACAACCACCTATCGGTGATGGATTGGCCGCCTCAATCTCCAGATGTCAACCCTATCGAGAACCTGTGGGAGATCGTCAACCGCAAAATTAATCGTGAAGGTGTTCGTAATAAGGATCAACTGTTTGAACAAATCCAAAAGGCCTGGGCAGCGATTCCACAAAGTTTCATTGATCACCTGATCGAATCTATGCCTCGAAGATGCAAGGCTGTGATCGACAACAAAGGATTCGCCACGAAGTATTGATAGCGAAATACAGCTTGGTCAACATTTTGTCGAGTTGCACTTGTTTTGTCCAGACGAAAATCAACTTTTTTTAATACTTTATTAATTTTCGTGTACAAATAATGAGCTTTGTGATGAATGAAACTTGAAGAACTTTGTCTCTAAACAGTTACATAGTTATTTCTCTAAATTGAAAAAATGCAGCACTTTTATATAAAGAAACTAAATCAGCATTATTTTGTTGCACTCGTTTTGTCCGATACTGTATATATATAATTTAACCGTAGTGTGCAAATGAAAAGTGGTTAGTTTTTTTGGGGACCATATCAGAAATACAGTTAGGAATAATCAAAAATAGTTTGCAGTCATTTTCATTATTTTAGGAGTCTCTAAGGTTTGCGATTTATTTACATTTATTTATTCTCCGCCTTTTAGCAACGTCTATAGCAACACTAAAATATTTAAGTATACACAGTTACATTAACAATACCTTTACAAAATTTAATAGGTGTAAACACTTTTGACGGAAGAAATCGAAAATTATTACTTGAAGTTAGTAGATCTTATTTTTAATAAAAAAGCATTGAAAGGCGAACCGGGTTTTTACAATAATCTTTCATTTAACACGTCTAGATTGTGATTAATTTCAGAAATGGTTTTGATGTATTCATTTTAAATCTTTACAATATTAGTTTATATATAAATACCCGTAAAAGGCAAAAGTTATTTCACTTCGAGAAGCTTCCCGACATCCCCGCGAGATATTTGTAGCAGTGTGATTTTCGCGGATTCACTAAAACCCATTCTGTTTACTTATTTTTTGGTTGAATGATTCTTAGGTTTTTAATTTTAAAGCCTTTTTATGTTTAAATAGTAGCTAATTATTAGGAGTAAGGATATGACAGAAAAATAATACCTGTTAACTAAAAAGCATGCAGAGTGGCTAATTTCAGCCAACTTTTGTATATATCAAAAAAAACTAATATCAGAAGTTTTATTTATATTGCGATGAGTAAATCAAGATCTGCGAAAAGAAAATCAGAAAAGCAAGATTTTGAAGAAATTGATAATAAATGTAACGATTCAAAAACACAAAAAAACTCTAAGAAGGAAAAAATAGAAAACATACAACGAAATCAGAATGGTAAGTACTCGAAACCACCTACTTATTTATTTATTTTATTTATCAACCTAATGTTGTTAGGAAAACTTTTACTTAAAATTAAATTAAATGCATTTTAAAAATGCATTAAATTGTTTAAGATTACTTTTAATTGTTTTCTTTTGTTAAAATCTCTCTTTTTTTTCTATAATTTGAATAGCCAAGACAATTAAAAGTTTATTTATTCAGATTCAGATTAATATTGTTCCAAAGTTTAACTATTTTTTTAAAAAGAAAACCCGTATAAGACAAAAAATTGTATTTGTTTTTGTTTGAGATCCCATAAGGTCATATAAATGTTTTGCAATCAAAATCATCTGTAAATATATCATTAAAACTTGTCTGTAATGATATAGATTGGTACAATAGTTAGGATTGACTTCATCACTTAGTTCCTACCACTGGCATATCAGCAGATAGTATAATAAAATCATGTGAAGCAGTCTTCCTAGGGATGACAAACTGAAAATGCAAATGGATATTAATTTTTGTAATTGCTTATGTCTGTCCAATAGTGAGTCTTTGCTAGGTGCTTTTTGTGTGCTTGCTGTAAATTGTAAATAGAGATGTTTGCTAATCCAGTATTAAATAAAAGATTGTATATCAGAGTTTTTTTTCTCCTAGATAAGTTGCTTATAACATGGCTAAAAAATCTTACCTTTAACCAAAATTTTTTTTTAAGTAAAGAACTTCAGATTTTACTTTAAACGCTTTTTCAAAAAAAGATTAAAAAAGAGAAGAAATAGAATTTTGTTATAAATATCCTTTATATAGAGATATTGCATACCCCTTCCCCCCCCCCCCTCCTTCTGCAACTCCCAAACAAAACCTCTCACTATATATCATTTGTGGATTAAAATGCCTCTTAATAGCTTAGTTATTATCTTTTTCAGAGGAATTGATATTTCCTGATCATCCTGATTTCTTGCCAAATCGTTCTCCAAAAGAGGTTTTGCAAGCAGGTGCTTTTGGTGGTGGATATTTCAGAAAAATAAAATCTGGTGTCACTAATGAATGGCACCCTGATGCATGGAAAGAGTTTCCAGAAGATTGGTTTGATAGTTTAAAACCTAGTTTACATGTTGCAAATCCAACATATGACAAATCAGTAAACAAATATAAAGTTAAATGTGGTTTATCTCTGGAGGAATGGGAGTCATATGGTATGTTTTTCATGATATATATATTACTTTAATTACCTTAATTTTTATTGCATACTTTAATTTATTATTATTGAAGCAACTAACATTATTTTGTGGTTCTGCAGAATTTTGTTAGTGATAAGTTGTAAAAGCACTTGTTTGAAGTGAAGTTCAAAATAGAAATGTAACAATAGTTTTTTTTTTTTTTTTTGTTATTTTTTACTTTTTAAACTTTTTTTTAATAAATGTAAATAGCTTTTCTACATCTATTTACTAGTTTAAAAATTTTAGCCTCTTAAGATTATTGGAACAATAAAATTATTGGTATGTATATACTGACAAAGAGATGTAAAGAAGTTAATAGGTTAATTTAAACAATTATTCTTTTATGCTATTCAGGTTAAAAACATTTCTTTAACATATAATAAAATAGCAAAGTTTTAACTAAAGACATTTATATTTTAAATATTACTTTGTTCCATTTAACAACATCTTTCTGATAATTATTTTTTAAGATTATTATTAATTATTGTTACTTATTTTTATTTGATTAATTAGCAAAACATTTTGCTCTGATCCACATAGTGCGAAGAGTTCACCCTCTTTTGTAAAATTATACATTTTATGTTTTTGTAAACATTTTGTTAATAAGTTGAACAACTATTTTTTTTAGCTCAATTGTTTTTAAAACAGAAACGTTTGATAAAAAACACAACTTTTTTGCAAAAGACTGTATGCTGTATAGTTTGTTTTGATTTTTTTGTTTTGAATAAGGTTTATTTCTCAACTTCATACATTGTTTGAAGTTGAGTAAAATGGTAATAAAAAAATTGCTTTCTTTATTACATCGTTTTAAGAGTCAAAAGTAAAAAAGGTCACAATAAGGTCTAATAAATTACATTTTTTCAATAGTTAACAAAAACAATAAAAAAAACCTTATACTGCTGCTAATTATTAATCGGTTCAAATTTTTGAATAAAAGTTTTTTATTCTGTGTTATATTTTATTCTGTGGTGTGAATGATGAACTCTGTGCTAGGTCAATTTACAGATTAATCCTCCACCTCAAATCCTTATTACTATTTATCTTTACTATAATCCCCTTAAAGATTCATATTTATTCATTCCAGTACTCTATTGTTCAACTAAAAATTACCCGTGGTTGATTAATTTCTATTGGGTCATTCTAGGATTTTTATAATAACCGCCTTATTGGTTTGTTTCAGTGCTTTTTTAAAATTCTTTACCCCCATTTTTTAAAATCCACTCTACAAACCAGTTTTCTACTGGCTCATTCTAGTATTTCTTTAAAAAATAAATATGTTTTCATAATCATAAGAGTAGATACCTTCATGACTCACATTTAAACTTCTCTTTTTACAACCCTCAGCATTATTATTCCTTTTATCAAAAACTGAATCCTTTTATTAAATCCTCTTTTTAAATTATCTTATCAAAAATTGAATTAATACTTCAATGAGTCAATTACCACACCTAGTCTTGATTATCCAAGTTAACTATATCTTGTCTTGACTATTTAAATTAGGTCATTTTTTATCAAGTGATTAGCGATTTCATTATTTATGTCACATGGTTAATCCATTAGGATTGGAATCTAAACCTTTCCCATATTGTATATTATATATCATCACCATCAGTTTTGTAAAAAAACCATAAGTTTAATAATATATTTAACATACTTTTTTTTCCGCCCCCTATCCCCCTTAGTCATTGGCCCTGGAAGTTAGATATCAAAGAGGTCAATTTTTCACTTTTTTAAAAATTTCACTTGCTCAGCAAGTGAAATTTAAAAAAAAAGGGTTACTCTAACCCTAACCCTGGCACAGCAAGTCTTACTGTGCCCTCAGTTAGGAAATTGTGTCAGAAAATTAAAACCATTGTCCTTTTTTCTTCTACTTAATTTAAAATTTTTGCAAATGATTAGATATGATTCAGATATCCTCCTAAATATGATTCAGCAATAGTGTCAAATTTAACCAAATAAAATAATAAATTTTAACATTAATTTACCTTTGTTTTGAGTAAAATAAAAGACTTAAAACTTAATATAACTTGTTTGTACTTTTATTATTAGTAGTATTACAATATTTTATAATACTATGCATTATAAAATAAGGGATGTTGAGAAAGTTATAAACAGTAAATTTATTTTAGTTTTTTTCAGTAAATTTATTTTAAGATATAAACAGTAAATTTATTTTACTTGCATCATAACCTTTTTTAGAATCAAACTTTCTCTTTATAAATTTTTGTTTTCTTAATGCTGAGCCATGCCTATTCTCTAAAGAATGAGCTTTTTTTGAAACTTCAGAAACAAGCTTTACATTATGGTCAACAGACTATGTAATGGAAAGTTCCAGCCAAACTCACTTGGATTTGGTTTGCATTCAATCCTATTACAAAGTTCCTGACAAAATATGCTCTTAGTAGCAGAAGGCTCGTAGATTAGTTGATAATCAAAAACTAGCTCTTTCCATGTAACACAATCGATATTCAAATTTTCTATGTTTAGAATTTTGTTAACTCTTTTTTTTTTTTTTACTACAGCCACTATTGATGAGGAGGCTACTTAATAGTGGTTATAACCCTCTCTCAACTCTATAACTCTGAAACACAAACCTTGACGAACAAGGCCGCTGCGTGGTGAAACCAGTTGAGCGCGGTACTACCTAGGACGTGGTGGGGATTGAACTCAGAACCTCTCGCTTATGAAGGGAGCACTTTGCCACTACACCACTACCGCATTTACTTAATGCTAAATTTAATTAACTCTAATGCTACCATAGATTTTATCAACTGGGGAAGCTGGAGGATTGTCTTAACATTTTAATATCAGCCTAACTGCTCTAGTTCATTAGCTAATCATCTACAAGTAGGGATAAAAGAAAGTTTTTAAACCCTTTTTTAGCTCTATCCATTTTATTTTTATACAAAACATCAGTTTTGTCAGTTTTAATAATTTATGGCAAGACTTTTTAAAAGTCCGTTACAAAGAGCTTCTGCAGCTTCACTTAATATGTTATATCTAAAAGTTAAAATCTAAAAAAAATCTTATTTTTATATAAACACATTAAGTAACATAGTAAATTAAAGCAGGCCAAAATCTAAATTCCAAAACACCAATTTGATTTTTTAACTATACCCAGACGGCATAAACACCTCTTTTAGACGTCTTTTTAACATCAAAAATTTTAACACATTTTAGATGTCTAATTTCAAATAACTGTAAGACATCTAATAGTAGTCATCTTTGAGACGGCGAATATTTGAGTGACGACAAACATGAGCTTATATTATTTATTTCAAAGATGTTGACTATTAGATGTTTTATAGTTATCTGAATTCAGACGTCTAAAAAGTGTTAACATTTTAGATTCTGAAAAGACGTCTAAAAGACGTGTTTGTGCTTGCTGGGTATTTTACACTTTTTACTCGAAAAACTCTAAAAATTTGAGTTTCATTAACATCAACGTCAGATTTGTTTTAAATTCGGATTGCACAAAATAAAGTATTTATAAATGTCTCCATATGTTGGTAAAAAAGTTTAAATAGTTCTTTATTAGTCTAAAAAACTCTAGCTGTCTGGGTGGACAGTAAGTCCAATGCAAAAGTTGACATTCTTTATTGGATATTCCAACACGATAAAAAGCACACATCCAAGCTAATCATGGGATTTTTTTACCACATTGAGAGAAAAACTAGGTTGAATTGCTAATTGATGATTAATTAATTTGGTTGATTCAATTAATTTGGTTGGTTCAATACTTCGTAGATGCAATTTGTCGTTAGTTCAATACTCCGCAGATGCAAATGATGACATTGCTTTATTACTATGTAGATTCAAATCCTGTCGTTGGGGCAAAAGGTTTTCCAATTATGTAATTTTCCAATTACGTATTAGCATTATTTGCAGATACATACATGATGTAACAGAATGTAACATATACATTATGTAACAGAAATCAATAAAAAATGCTAAAAGTGTGTTATTTGTTGAGACAAAATTGTTTATTAAAGAACGTATTTAGTTTGTCCAATTACCTTTAAGGCTATCATTTCCATTATTTTAATAAAATTTTGTGTAATAACTATCGATTTTTTTTTTTTTTTTTTTTTTTTTTTTTTTGTAATTGTAATATAATATAAGTTTACATAACTAAAAGAAATTTTATTAAAAAAAGTTAACTTAATAATATGTTAAAATATTACAAAAAAATTGTTTATCATTTATGAGAAAATATAACAAAAAAACTGTTTATCCTCTCGGAAATTCGATTTGACACCGTACAAAACGATAACTAACGTTTTGTACTACAAACAAAAATAAAGTCTTATTTTGTTTCGTATCGGATTTTTATTGAAACAGTATTTTTTCATTGTTTCGTACGTATTGTTTTTAGACCCATTTGTCTTCTTTCGGACTTTACTGTAAAGATGTCTATAGAGGACGCTCAAAGTTGAAATAAAAGATATGAGCATAATAATATTTGTTTTTATTTATGCTAGGTTGGATAAAACATCAAGATCCTTTTGGATGGTTTCAATGGTATTGTAGATTTTATCTTGGTCGTCGAACAGAGGATGATATTCGGCAAATTGGTCGTTGGAAAAATTTTCTAGGAAGATTTAAAACTAACCTTGTGAATAAAATAAATCGTGCAAATACAAAGTATAACGATTATACTATCTCACCAGTAATCAGACAAGCGTTGTTGCATTGGGGCTATGAAGTAACTCCAAAAGATGTTGAGAATGGAAAAAAGAAAAAAAATTGATTTAACAATTTCTAATTTTAGTCACATTTTGCTTTGAGTTACATTATTCTTGTTTTTGTTCACAAATTTCAAATAGAAAAAGAGTTTTTTTTAACGATTTAAACAGTTATCTAATTTTATATCCTTAGTGCTTTTTATATCCTTAGTATGGCCGAAACGTTCTCAATATTTAAAGAATAATGAAGTATTCTTATTTTTTTAAACAATAGCAACGTCTGTTAATTTTTAGAATTAGCGACGTCGCAAAACTTGCCCATAGATGGGGTCCGAACCAGGGATTCTTTGTTTCCGAGGCAAGCCACGGCTGGGTATTATGCAATATTTTAAGTAAAGTAGTTGATAAGTCTAACTAGTTTGGGGACTAAAAATAACGCCTAGTATTTTGCTCCGATTACGTAACTCAATTTGTACAAGAAACATTTTACTAAGCTATAGTTATCGATCACCTGATTAAAAACAGTGATTAAAAAAAATTGTCTGCGGAAAATGAAGTTTAGCAAACAAATTGTTCAAAAACTATAATAATGTTCATTTAGGAGCAAAAATACTTAATTGAAAACTGATGGTGCCCCTGCATGTTTTGAAAAATCACTTTTAAAATCTCTCAAAATGTAAAAAATAAGATGTTTTACTAGAAAAATGCAATATATAGCCAAGAGACATTTTATTTTCCAAATAAATGCTAGTGTTTCAATAAAGGCGCTGTTCCAATTTTGGCAACTTTCCCTTATTATGTGGTGTTCCACTTTGTTCTAAATTTACACACAGCCACTTTGTTCTAAATCTATGTAAATGATTTGTATAAAGCTTCAAATCTTTAAAGTATCATGTTTGTAGATGACACCAATTTCTCTCTCATTGTGATATTGAACAGCTCTTTTCGACTATGAATGCAAAAAGTATCATATTGGTTAATAAAAGTGTAACAAATTAATCCTAAAGTATAAAAAAAAGCGAAATGGACTCTTTTTCTTTAACTCTCTAAAAAACGTTCCTTATCCGCAAATCTATCACGAATTTTTATTGATCAAGTTGAAATTAATAAAAAATGGCTGACAAAACTTTTAGGAGTTTTTCTTAACGGAAAAAAAACCGTATTAACTAAATTTGCGCCAAAGTTTCCAAAAGAATTGAAATCTTATACAAGACCAGAATATATTTAAATAAAAAAAAGTTTAACACAACTTTACTCATTCTTTCACAGTTATATAGATTATGCAACAACTACCTATGGAAGCACAGGAAAAAGTAAATTATAACGTCTTTGCTATCTTCAAAAACGCGCTATTCGTTTAATTAATTAAAATTCGTTTAATTAATTTGGGGCTTAATGATAAGACTAAATTTGTCTTCTTCTAACCCCGGTCATGTAATTATTTTTTTATAAGTTACGACTGTAAATTTTTTTTTTATCGGCAAAGTGTAAATAAAAAAAAATAAAAAAAATTAATTATTCGTTTAATTAATTAATTACTCGTTTAATTAATTAATTATTCGTTAAGTTAATTAATTATCCGTTTAATAAATAAATTAAATTAATAACTTATTTGTTTTCATTTGGCAACAGTGTCTCTTAATTGTGTTAAAAATTTTTTTTTTGATGTTTTGACACAATTTTAAAATTACATGTTATAAAGTAATTTTTTAATTGTGCATTTTTTGATAATATTGATTATTTACTTATAAAAAAAATGTTGAAAACATACTACTGCAAAAACGTATGACTATACCTTTAACTTGCCATCAGACTCATAAATATTGTGTTTATCTTTATATATAGGGTAGATTAGAGTAATATGATCATATTTCAAGTTTATTTAGATGTAAGCAGTTAAGTTAAAGTTTTTGTTTTTTTTCTTTTTATCGACTATGTGGTGATGACAGAAATCAGTACAATTAACGTAAATTTATATGCAGTAATTAGCGGCTATCATCTAATTAAAACACTGTTAAATTTTTTGCGTTGTTAAAATAATATCATCACGCATAAATAAATCTGTGGCACGAAATTTTGGTGCGAAAATAATGAAATTAATTTTTTCATAAAGAAAAATATGTTATCTTAAAATCCAATCGATTTTTGTTTGAAAAACAATGCATAGAAATATTTAGTTTTGACTTTATTAAAAGATGCCATTTTTGTGTAATATGAGCATGCTCAAAATACCCGGTGTTTTTCATCGAAATTACCTAGTTTAAAGTCCTAAAATAGCAATGGTTTTAATTTCTTTTTGAATAAAAACAAAACATAGTAAAATAATTTATATTTCAACAATACTAAATACTTTTATGTGATTTAAATTCAAAAAATTTGAATTGTTATCGTTCAAAGGTTTGAGTTAATAAAATAAAAAAAATAACGGACTAGTTTTTTTTTTTATTTATTTATTGAGGAAAACATAGCAGTATTGCTTCCACAAAAAGTGGTTCAAAGTTTGATCTTTTGATGATAAGTTTTATTAATAACGAATCATTATATTCCAAAAATTAGTTCTAATTGTCGAATTGGTATATTTTTACATAATTAATGTTATTTTTTGAACTAATTTAAAGTGCTCATATTACCAAGTGGTTGTGGTAAAATGAGCACTTTTGCTACTTTTTTAAAACCTCTGCGTTTTTAAGAAAAAATTTTGAGTGCCAAAATATCTATGTGGATCGTGAGTAGTGATCCCTAAAAATTGTTTATTCGCAAAAATTTTGGATCCAAAATAATTATTTTTAAAAATACTCCAATTTTCGCTTAAGGTCCTCATGTTACCCTAATCTACCATATAAAATTAAAATATATTGATTTTAATCTTATACCAGTTTAAAGAATAAATATTAAAGTGCAAGCACAATTTATGTAAGAGAAAGTGACGACATATTGAGCCAGAGCATATAATGTATAATTTGTAAAAATACATATGCTATGTCTTGAATACTATATCAATTAGCTACTTGGGTGAAAAAGTCATGGACTAGCCGGAGATCGATGTTTTTTTCCGCTGAAATGGTGGAATCAAAGACGGCTGGAGAAAACTTAGTGATCGAATCAAACACATCAAAACAGCCTTGCCAACCAAAGTCTGGAAGACTTTGTTCACAACTGTTAACAATGATAGTAAGATTGGTTTGACAAACAAACAAGCCTAAGGGCCTAAGGAGTCATGGTGGCTGGATTCTAGCTGCAGCATTGTTTTTTTAACCACAAAACATAGCTTTTAGAAGTTAACTACATTTTTTATTTGGCAATGAAAAGGAATTATTCATAATTTACGCAACGCTAAATTTTACTAAGAAACAAAACAAAAAAGATCAAAAATTTTCCCTAAAGTTTAATGCATCTTAAAAGAGCAAAAGATCTCCAACTTCTGTTTTTTGAATAAATTTAGCGTTGCATAGTTTATGGATGATTCCAAACGGTAAAAAAATGCATTGTATCAACGATGCATTTTTTTACCGCTTCTTGTATTATTATTGCTACAGGTCAAGCTTCCACTTTAGGAGAATAAGTGAACTCCAATTTTCTTAAAGCTTTGGAAACGATTTTAAGTCATAACAAAGCAGTAAGAAAAAAACTAGAAAACATAGCTTGTCGCCAAAAAGAAGGAATTGAGATGCAGGTCCATAACCTCTCATGGGAATCCAAGAATGAGTTTATACACAAGTGTGCATCCACTGCAATGTGCGCTTTTAAAGGAAGTTAGAGAAGCAGGATACTTTTAGGTTATTACCAATGGAACGCCGGATGTGTCACACACAGAACAAATCACTTTTATTCTTTGCTTTGTGCACTTCAATTTCAACAAAAAAGCTGGGAGGTAAAAGAACGTTTTCTTTGTGTTGAAAGTATGGAAAAAAATGCATGACTACATACAGTTTAATCTTACCCTGAGATCAAGACTTTTTCCTGTAACATCAAAACTCTTTACGCATTCTTTAGCTGCAGTCCTGCTTGGTGGAAGATTTTACAAGAACTGACAGGAATCTCTATTCACAATTTTAAAGATACCAGTTACAGCAGTTGTGGCGCAGTGGTTAGAATTCTGGCTCAGAACCCAGAGGTCCGATGTTCGACGCCATTCTTGTTAAATGCTCTCAGTAGTATAAAAAGCGGGTTCTGGCTCATTTTTTTCAACCATATCCCTATCCATATTCTCATATCATATTTCAACTATCTCAACTATAATATATTAATATATTATGTTTACATCAATTTCATAAATGAAATCTCATTGAGGTTCTACGCATAAATGAAATCTAAGCTCATTGATTTCACAAGTGAAATCTACGCATAATAGTAAATTACTCCTTTTAACTCAGAAAAACTTCCAGATTTCCCAACTTGTTCATCACCAGAGTTTATTGTCACTAGTAATCTTCTACTATTAGTAACGCTAGGCATGGAGTCATTTTTACCAAAATTTCTGTAAAAAGAGATAGTAGTTGTAGAATCAATTTTTGGTTTTGATTGATATTGATTTTAATTTGATATTTTGATGTCCAGATGATCTATTAGCAAATGAGGTAATAGGAGAGCTATTCTGCAAATAAAGATAAAAATCTACTAAACCAGATGAGCAGTATATACATCTGCTATTATTTTCATATCCAGGAAATATTAAATTACTATAGTTAAACGGTGTCCAAGGTTGAATAACTGAGTCATTGTTTTTAGGAGAATCGGTTCCGTCATACATGCGTACTCTTGATTCCCACCAATTTCCAGATTTACCGATAACATGCATTTTAATATATTTTAAATAAACACCATTTCTATTACTTGCTGTGTTCAATAATATATATTCATTACCATAAGTTGTGTTCAAATATCTAAATGTGGATGAGTATAGTTTGAGATCTGAATTTACTTGATACATTTCCATTAGGATTTGTTCCTTTAAATTCAAACCATAGTTTTCTGAGAATACAAGGACCACTATTTTGAATAAAAACTGCTGTTCCATCTGTATTTGGTTCATGAGTCTGGGATTTTATTCCCATGCATGTTAAACTTGAATTTGGTATTATTTCTAAACTACTAGGGTTAGGTATTATTGTGTCAACATAGTACTTTGTAGCAGCATCATTTGGATTTGTAGGTTCTGCTACATTTATTAATTTTTTTGTATTCATGTCAATATCATTAGTTGCATTATTTTGCCCATCTCTTCTAATAAACATACTATCAGCTTGAGATGCTGTTAATCCATTTGAAACTACTCGACTTGTAGTTGAATAAATTGTTGTACGTCCGAATTTATCAACAGGCATTTTATATATAAAGAAAAAAAATTACCATAGATTATTAATAATATTCTGAAAATCATATCCTTCATCTAGTTTTTTTAAAACATAGAGACACAAATGTCCACAGAATGAAGCATTTCCAAACTGAACTCTTTCACTGTTATAATAAACAGGACTTTTTAAATAATTAACAATTTCAACAGGAGGTGGCAGCCCATAAGAGTCAAAACTTAGTTTTTTATCTCTATCTTTGTACCAGCAAATCCAGTGAAATCCTTGCGTACTTGAATCTCCTGTATTTAATATTCAACATTCTTTTCTTTGTGCATTTTTTGGTAACTGATCTCTTACAAATACACCTTTAAAATTTTTTATTTTTAATACTTTTGCTGCTTTGATCAATTGAAAATTTGTTAGTGGTTCATTAGGTAGAATTATTCCTTCAACATTGACAAGTTTATAAATATTTTCCATTTTTATTTATAAATTATTTTTTTCTCAAAAAATAATTTTTGGTATCCCCTACCACCTACCCCTTGAGCTCCTTGACCTCTTTGCCTAATTGTCCTATTGTCTTATTGTCCTATTGTCTTATTTTCTTTTAGTTTGTAGTGTCCATATGCTAATGTGTGTATTCCATCTTCTAAAATAGTTCTTTTATCGTCTTCTGCGCTTAATGCTATTTTATTGATCTCTTCTGTGTAAATTTCATGTGAATATGATCTTATTACATTCATTTTCCTAATATGATCTCTTTTATTTAATAAACAATCTTTGTAATCTTCATGTGTTATATACTTTTTAACAACATTTTTCTTTACTCCTTTACATTTTTTGTTATCTTTTCCGTGTGCTTTGTAAGAATACAACTTTGATCTGAGTCCTACAAATTCTTCAATTTGTGCTCCTCCAGCCTCATCTTTAAACTCCTCATCTAGAACAACAGCCTCATCTAGATATTGTATGAATGTTGATTCTTTGCTTTTGTCATACTCATCACCCATGTACTTATTATTAGAAGCTCCTAACCTATTGGATATAATACTGATTCCACCTCTTATTCCTTTCTTTATCATTAGGATCATATCGTAATCGCTCAACAGTTCTAATTTTACTTTTGTTTTCTTCAATGCTGCATCCCAAGCTAATCCTGGTGATGTATAATACCAAGCAGGATCTAATTTATAACAATTCATACAAACATCTCTAAAATTTTCAAAGACGTCAGCTAGTAAAAGCGCATCTGAAATGTTGTACAAGCCATGATAATCTCTAAATGTTTTGCAATGAAACTCATTCCATACAGTTTGTGCATGTGAGTAATCTTCATCACTTATATCTTCATCGTTCAATTTTGAAAAGAATAATTCTTTTGGTGGTAATTGGGTTTCATTAAATTTATCAACAGAGTCTACCCAATCATAGGGATATACGCCTTTTTTTTGTAATAAATCTAATTTTTTCTTTGAATATAATTTTCCAAAATTTTTACACTGGTCTCTTGCTAAATTCTTTGATAAAGCATCTAAACTAGAAGGCATAAATCTATAACTATCTAAGAAACGAAGCTCACGTTTAACTTCAAATTTCTTACCTTCTTTAATATACTCATCGACTTTAATTTCTCTAGAAAAGCTAATATACTTTTCTTCATTGTTTGGTATGCAACTCAATTTCCCTCCTGATAATTTTTTTATAAATAAGTGAGAATCATAACCAGATAAATTGTGAAATAGTACTGGAAAGAATTTTGGAATTTTATAATTTAAATTACAACTTTGATGAGCAGCACCTCTATATTTTCCCGTAATATGGCAGTGGTCACGTACTTTATCATTATCCAAATCTTTTCCGCAAATGTGACATTCAGTTGCTGCATTAAATCATGCTTGTTTTCAAAAGTAAATATCATTTTTTTTGGAAATTTAATCATATCACAAATTTTCTTAATATCTTCTTGTAAACTATCAACAAAAATCTGTGCAACATCATCTGTTTCACTACTTGCAGTAAATGTGACTGGACTGCTTTGATAAAAACTTTTATCAAAACATTTAATATAATAACAGAATGAACTTGGAATATGTTTTTGATATTGTTTAGTATAAGATTCATTCGGATTGGGTTCACAAGTGTCAATTTGTTTTATAAAACTTTCAAAGTCGGCATATACTACAAATGGAACTCTCATTGATTTATTGTGATTAGTAAATTGCATTGTTGAATTTGGTGGTGGAAGTTCAATACGTACTGAATCAAGTGTTTCACAATACGATTTATGATTAGATAAAGATTCTTCAGAATTAAATCCTTACAAACAATTTCTACAATAGTGTTTTTTGCAACGTTTATTTGATGTTTGTGATGAAAGTAATCTGCTTAAATTTTTTTTATTAAACAGTAATGATTGGTTTCGCCATTTGAGATTAATAGTAAATCTATTAAATGTTTGCGATTATTATTCTTTGATACGTGCAAAATATGAACTTCTGAATTTTCATAACCATATACATTGACACTGATACCTGTATTGTTCTTCTCAAATTGTGTAATTTGATTTAAAGATACTGGAAAATCTATTTTTTCCCAGTTTATTTTTTCAGCTTGATCTTTAAGATCTTTATCTACTCTTTCAGGATGATTATCTGTTGGATTTAATGCTCTTGCAATGCACCACTTAAAACATAGATTATCTTCATTCTTTATATTAATTATTGCTTTTTTAGTTTCTAAATGTTTATCCAGTGGAATGTATGATTTAGCTTTAATAGGATTATACTCAATAATATTTATATCCATATTTTCAGCAGAAACAAATCTCCAACCTGATCCTGCCTGTTGATATAATGATAATGATTCTAAAATTTTCTGCTTTGATGTTTCATAAAAGTTGTGTAAATCTGTTGTTTCTAATACAACTTGATTACTCGTTCTAAATTGAGCAGATGTGATTATAGTTTCTCCTGTTTTAATATCAGTACGCTCCATTTCACAATAGATAACTATATATACCATTGAATTTCTATTTTCGTTTAGTACTTTAATAGCGTTATTTTTAGCAGCATTTATGAAGGATAAAGCATCGTAACCTTTTATCCCATTAGCTGTAAATTGTTTTGTCACATTTTTAGCAGATGATTTCTATAATATAAATTCTATCGGATTTCTAATTCCATATTTTTGATACAAATTTGAAACTGTAGATTTTAATTCATCAATCTTTTCATTAGCTGTTTTTTTAATTTTATCGGGAACATATGATAAAATCCAATCTGCAAGAGAATTGATCTTTTTATTTATTTCTTTTCTAATTTGTGTAATAGGCTGAAAAGGTGCGGAGCTAAAATTGTTGATGATATATCTGGAACAGGCTCATCAAGTAAATACTTCGTATCCATCTGTTCGACTGATTGCATCTGTGTGTTCGATAACGCTCTTTTGAGAACATCTTTACTCATCCTAGAATAACCTTTAATTCCTCGCTCTTTAGCGATTTTTTTAAAATCTTTTAATAATACTTTTTTATTTTCCATTTTTTTATAGCAAGATAATTTTTTTTAATTTTCATTTTCTTTATATCATTTTTCAAAATATTTTTTTCCTGTCAATATTTCATGTGTAAAGTTTAATATGAAATTTAAATGCTTCTATATTTCTATATGGCAAGATTTTATTAATTTTATTAAATTTTAAAATAATCATATGTGAAGATATTTGGAATTGAAGATAACCAATTCCAATCTACTTTATCTAAATTATCTTTTCATAGTTCAATTGAGTTTGGATTTTTAGATAAATTTTTCCAATCTACTTTATCTAAATTATTTTTTAAAAATTCAATTGCATTTGGATTCTTTGATAAATAACTCCAATCTACTTTATCTAAATTATTTTTTAATAGTTCTATAGAATTTGGATTTGCAGATAATAAACTCCAATTGACTTTATCTAAATTATCTTTTAATAGTTCTGTTGCATTTGGATTTTCAGATAAGTTATCCCAATTTACCTTATCTAAATTATCTCTAAATAGTTCAATTGCATTTGGATTTAAAGATAAAATTTCCCAATCTACTTTATCTAAATTATCTTTTAATATCTCAATTGCATTTGGATTTAAAGATAAAAATATCCAACATACTTTATCTAAATTATTTTTTAATATTTCAATGGCATTTGGGTTTTTAGATAAATAAGACCAATCTACTTTATTTAAATTCTTTTTTAATATCTCAATTGCATTTGGATTTGCAGATAACATTTCCCAATCTACTTTATTTAGATTATTTTTTAATATCTCAATCGCATTTGGATTTCGAGATAAATTTCTCCAATTTACTTTATCTAAATTAGCTTTTATTAATTCAATCTCATTTGGATTTTCAGATAACCATTCCCAATATACTTACAATATACTATCTAAATTATTTTTTAATAAATATATTGCATTTGGATTTTTAGATAACATATGCCAATTTACTTTATCTAAATTATTTCTTAACAATTCAATCGCATTTAGATTTTCAAATAAATTATCAGATCCCATTTTTATACATAAAGATTTTTTTTTAATATATTTTAATTTTTTTTTAATTTTTCAGAATTTGATATTTCAATCTTATAACCATTATCAATCTTACCATCACGCATTTCAAGATATCTATATCCATGACCAGTTCTACGCATTGCACTATATAAGAATTTATATACTGTTTCTTCTTCTGTATCGATGTTTGTTAATTTAATAGTGACTGGTTTTTTCTTAATTATTTTTAATCTTTCATATTTTGGATCTATTTCTTTTTTCTCTTCTTTTACTGGATGTATTCTAGGTCTTCCAACTGATCTTTTCTCATCAACATCTTTTACTGGATGTATTCTAGGTCTTCCAACTGATCTTTTCTCAGTTACTTCTTTCGCTTCAGCCATAATAGATTCTTTATCTACTAACCCATTTTCCATTGCAATCATTATCAATGTAGCGGTATTGTCAGATGTTTTTGAAATGTTATTTTCTTCTAATAAACTTTTTAAACTTTTCTTTAATAATAAGTAATTTTCAAAAGAATTTACTTTTCAAAATTAATTCTATTACCATCTGCTTTAAGTTCCGTTATATTATCAGATAATACAAGAGCATATGCTTGAGTATTTGCTGGTACAGCTGTATTAAATGTTGCTCTAATTTGTACTTGTATAGTTGATGATTTTAATGTTTCTGATTGTTTACTAGGGTGGAGCGATTTTCATAGCAAAAAAAAAAAAGAGTTTAAAAACCAATATTACTGAGACACGAATCAATGTCTATTAATTATAAGATAAAAGTAAAAAAATATTTTTTGATTTTGATGAGATCTTGAGGGTTCTCTTTGGAATTTAATTTCTTGACAGGTCCTAATATTTGTGAATTTTTTTTTTTCTAAACCATATCAACCTTGGACTCAAAAAAAGCAGAAAAAAATGCTTGTTTCATAAATAATAATTTTATTGAAAAATTTTTTTAGTAAAAAATACTTGCAAAAATATACCTTAAAACCCCCGTTTTGTTGAGGACGGGGGTTTTTAATGAAAAAAACAACTCTACTTTTTTAATTTTAATTTTTTAATAAAAACAAATATTATTTTCAAAATCAGCATATTATTTTGCTTCTTTTAAGTATCAAGTTGATATAGTTTAGAAAAAAAAAATTTAAACAATATTAGGACCCATCAAAAATTTAGAATCCAAAGAGGAACCTCAAGAACTCATCTAAACTAAAAAAAAAAAGAGTAAGGTTCTTTTTTCACCAAAAGATATTGATTTGCTGCTCAGGCAAATCAAAGTTCAAAAATTTTCAAAATCGCACCACCCTATTGTTTACTAATATCAAAAACAAAGATTGGGTATAAATCTCTATAGTCAGAAGGACTTATATTGCTTTTTGCGATCAATTCGTTCATTCCATAATATCTTTCTTTAAACATAGATACTTCTCTATAAATTCTTGAAATTTGCTGATTTGGCAATGACAAATTATCATCTTCAGCAGGATATCTGAGATTATTATTAAGCATAATGAACATATTTTTCAAGTCACAATGATCAAATATTGAAGCATTGACAGTTTGGTCACCGTTAGCTCTATTTGTTTGAAATCCGACAATAACGTATCTCGGATTTTCAGGAGATGTCTGTGAGGGCAATTCCCAATTAAATGAAGTAGCTTGTTGAACAGTTGTAGTATTACATTGACCCTTTCTAAAACTTACTGGAATGGTCACTTTATTTTTAATTTCATCAATAAGTCTTTTTTTTTCTTCACCTGATGGTATCAAATTTGGCATAAGAAGTTGTATTTTATTAAGAATAACTTTTTCTGCAGCTACACCAGCAAGCCTAAAAATTGCATTGTCATCACTTTGTCTTACAAGAGTTATTGTATGTTTAAGACCATAAATAACTTTGTCGTAATCATCACAGAATCCAAAAATGTGTCTTAAAGCTATGCAAAATGAAAATGTCCCTTTTTTTAGTTGGTTTCTGAATTAGGTATGCTTGTCTTGTTGCAAACCCTGTGTTATCAGCAAGTACTGCTGTTGATGTACTATCTTTATACCACAATCGATTTAATCCTTGTGCTAATTGAAAGTCATTTGCATAATTAAGCATTCCTAACATTGTAGTTGCTTGACCTATATTATTAACAGCTTCTATCTCTTTGTTTGATAATTGGTATGTTATTCGATTAAATAAATGCATAATGCCATTATTTGTAAGAGCAACTGCATCTGCATTAGCATAAGCTGTTCCATCAGCTTTAACAAATTGCCCTTCAAATAAGAGATACGCTTTAGATGGAAGTGTTAACAAATCTTGTTCATTAATGTTGATTTTTATTTCTCCAGGACTATTTAGATTTGTGCCATTAGTAGGTTCATATATATGTTCTTCATATCTTTCAATTCCATTATCTATCTCCATCGGTTCTGTAAAATTAAATACTTCAGAAGTTGTCATTTTATTTTTTTATATACAATATAAAAAAATTTTTTTTTGATTGACAATTCTTAAAAACGATATAAAAAAATTTACGAAAGCTAAATTTAAGCAAGTCGAAGGCCGCGACCCATTTTAACTAGATCTTCTATTCTTACAGCATTTTTATTTGATACTTTGCATGGGCGACCTTTGCATGGAGCTTTTTTTACTGATCTTATTGCAGACCCAATCATCACTTTATTTATATTTGTTATTACCTCTTCTTCATTATTTTTTCCATGCAAAGTAGGTCTTTTAGATACTCCAAAACTTGAAATTAATTCATCAATTTTATTATTAACAGGTTGTGACGCTATTTTTGATGACGCTTTATCAATTAATTGTTTTCCTTTTTCAACTGTAGCATTTTTAGCAGCTTCTATCGCTGACTTTGAAAGTTCTTTTCCTGCTGATTTAGCAGCAGTTATTGCATTTTTTCCGTAGCAGCCATCTTCTTCAACATAGCTGATGACACTCTTGTTACATTTGACGCTTTTATTCGTTTAAATAAATCTCTTATAGTTTCGAATATACCACTTTCTCCAACAACATGTTTCTTTATATATCTCCTATTATTAACAGTTAGCATTTTTTTATGTACTATATATTTTTTTATATAATTATAAAAGATTTTGTATTACTTTATACTGTGAACTATTTATTTCACCTTGTCTTAATATTTCATCACACCTTCATTTCTTGCTCCAGTGTTACCTGCTTTCCATGCAGCTATACACAAATAAAGCCGATCAACTAATGCATCAGGGTCACTAGGAAAAATTATAGTTTGTACTCTACCTCCAATTCCTTTTCCTCTTGATTCACGCTTCCTATTTTCTTTTATGTCCTTCCAAATAGGTGATATTGTTTCTCTGTATTTTACACTACGAGAAGACTTTGGTTTGTATGGGTTTTCAGAAGTAATTGCATCTGTTTGTATTATTACATCTCGATAATTGTGAAGATCATCTATATTATATATTTCTTTGTTAGGATTAGACTTTGTTAGTAATTCCCAAAGACCAGGAGTACCTATGTATTTTATTCCATTTATATCTATATCATCATTATTAATTAATATTGGAACTTTTCCTATAAAAAATTTACCCTCTTTAGAATGTATTCCAAATGTAGTGTCTGTAGACTTTTTACTATAAGTATACATCCTAAGATAGTCTGTTGCAATTTTTCCCAACTTTAAAAATTCATCAGAAGGCATTATTTCTTTAGATCCATAAGTAAGTATTTCAGGATATGCATTTGAAAACGTAAGAGCAAATTGATTAGTTTGATCTTGCAACTTAGATATATCCTCCTTTATTTGACTATCAATTAATGGCTTGTACAATTTTGACAAGTCTATCGGCAAATTAGAATCTCCAATCTTTTCACTAAGATCATTCTGCTGTATTCTTTTTTTACTCTCTGATAATTCTTTTACAATTTGATATCTCTTTTCAGTGTCTGTAATTTTTAAAAATAACATTTTGTTTTTATATAAAAAAGATTAAAAACACAACATAAAAGTTTATGTTGTGTTTTAGGATTTACGTTTTACGTTACGTTTTACGTTTTAGCAAACTATTTAAATAATCAATATTAAACGTTCCACAATTATTTTTAATCTCAAAGTCTTTATAAATGATATCATTTGTTTCTAATAATCTTAATATAAGTGCCATTGATAAAATACTTTTTATTAGTTTTTTTTCTTTGAAATCACACTCTAATTGAAGTACATATTTATCTATAATTCTTAATTTATCCTGTTTTTAACATTATTCCATTGTTTAAGTGATTCTTTAATGTCTCTTTCTACACAATAAAAATCACTATCTTCATTCCAGATAAGTTTATAAAGTTTATTTCTCTCATCATCACCATAAGTTGATGGTATCTGAAAGTTTCCACAATCAGTGATAAATATAGAGTGACTTCCTGAATCAACAATAAAACCTCCTTTTCCAAATCCAAGAAGTTCCAAATATTTTTTTTTATTCAAATCTCTTTCACGTTTACTACATTCTAAAAAGAACGGATATAAATGTTGCATGTCTTATTATTTGTCAATAAAATATTAAGTGACTATTTTTTTATTGAACCTACTATGAATTACTTTAATAGCTTCTTCTCTCCCTTGGTCGATTGGTGACAACTTTGTTTGTTCATCAATTTCATTTTTAACTTTTATTCTAATTTGCTCCATCATTGTCTGAAAATTTTCAAGTTCACCAAGTATTAACTCAAATTCCTTATCATCTATATGCCCATCTACTAAAGCTTTAGAAATAAAATTGCTTATTGTATTTAGTTTTGAATCAGCAAGCACTTTAATCTTTTCATGCTTTTCTGCTTTTAAATTCATTTTTTTATTAATTTGTCCTCCTATTATTGATAACACACCTGCTCCTAATGCTGCACCTTCACATGCAATAACTACTGGTGCTGCAATGATTGTTGATAAAAAACCAATTCCAATAGTTCAAAGTGCCATAGTGCTTGCTAGTAATGCATTATCAATTGCAGAAATTATTTTTACAGCTCTATGATATTTTTTACTTAGCGTTATTCTCTTTTCTTTCTCACGCTCTATTTCTTTTTGAATCTCGCCAATTTTTTGTAACCGATACGATTTTTCTTCAGGTGAATTAGGAAGAACAGGGTAAATATTGTTATTCTCAGTAGGTATAGCTGAATAAATGTTATTGTATATTTTATTATTGTATTCCATTTTTAATAAAAAAATCAAAAAATTAACACAATGGATTAACAGAACAAAAAAAATCTCCTTTTTTAATTATTACATCATCAACCGAATTATTATTAATAATTACTACAATGTCATCAACAGACTCTGCTATTATACAATCTTGTAAACTTAACATTTTTAATCTAAGTTCATGTTTTAATGAAACTAAAGCAACACCTTTATTAACTACTACACCAAACTTTAAAAGAATATATTGATGTGATAGAGATTTTATTGTAATGTCGTGTTGTGCAAATACATCATATCTTCCATTTATTAATATTGCAGGATGCTGTAAATTTTTATGTGGTTTAAAAACTATAGGAAATGGTTCCGGTTGTTTATATTTGTTTATAAATTTATGCACTGGCATGCTATTTGACATTTTATTATATATAAATTTTATTATATATAATTTGAAAATCAAAGAATCATATTTAAAAATGGAATATTGGCAAATGGAGAATTTGGTCCTAATAATAAACCTGATCCTGTTGATGTATAACCATTTCCAGCACGTAAGTACAATCCATCACCTACAGAACTTCCTTTACTCCATGGTCTCAAATATAAACCAGTTCCTGCACATGTTAATTTAACTCCTTGTCCATTCTTTTTCATGTACACAATACCATTTCCAGCAATTTTATTAATCATAGTTGATCCAGCTGCTAAACCTACTCCTGAAAGCAGTCCTGTTGCAAGTGGTGGTATAACTCTTGATGCTTAAGTACCAAGAAAGAGTAAAAGTGCACTAATAAATCCACCCTCTATTTTAGAATTGTGCAACAGTTAAGTTTTACTTAAAATAATCGATACACCAGTACCTTTTTCACATGCTTTTCTAATTCTATTAAATTGTGTTGTTGTTACAGCTAATACATGCTCACCATTTAAATCTGAATGTGATAACTTAATACTAGCTTCAATACCACATTCAATTGCATTTTTAATTTTTTCTATTTGGTTTTGTGAAAGATTTACTTTAATATTAGTATATTTACTCATTTTGTTTTTATATGCATTATAAAAAAAATAGATTTTTTTTTTCTCTTATATGAAATCTAATAGCTAATTTTTCTCCTCGTAAATTTATCAGATTTCCATCTTGATCATCCAATTTAGTCTCCATCTTTGAAATTGTTTTTAGTGTTATTGGTAAGTAAATTAAGTTTAATGGCTCTTGAAAAATTTTCTTGAAAAATTGAAAATGAATATATAACGTTTTCTGTTGTTTTATTTACATAGGATGATGGTATTATATCATTTGTTACACTTATACTATTAATACTTAAAATGTTTACTATATTATCTGATTCATGAGATCCAGTTGAATATACTTGACTGTTAAAACCAAGAATAGATCTAATTGAATTTATAGGTGTAAGATCAACTTTATAACCAGCTTCAATATTTAAAGTTGTTTTCAATGTATTATTATCTGCTGAAAATATAATACTAGTTTCAATTCCATTAATAGTTTTACTATTTTCAATAATTTTTCCACAATATACTTATTTATATCATCAATCTCATCACTACCTTCTAGAATGTTTATATCTATCCAAGTTGCTCCGTTATCTGAACTATATCTAAAATTGTTATTTGAAGAATCAACATTTGGAAAACTGTTAAATGTATCAAGACCAACTAATGCCATTTAATAATCTTTATCTTCACTTAGTTGTATAATAGGAGCAAACTTCTCTTTTATATGACTACTTTTATCATTCAATATTATATACATTTTTTATATACGAAAAAATTATTTTAAACTTTAGATGGAAAATAAAAATTATCTAATCTACTTCTATATTTTCCATTATCTATTTTAGAAGATAAATCTATAACAACAAATTCATGAGGTTCTGACCAAGCATGCTTACAAAATCTTTTAAACTCATCTTCGTTCATATCACTACAAACATGATCTCTATAGATATGACCTAAATTCTTTGAATCTTGAGGAAATAAGCAAACAAAATTGGCATTTTCTCTAATAGTTTGTCAAGGTAACATAAAATAATTTTGTGCAAGATAGAAACAATCTACATTACTATGTCTTCCTCTTGTATAACATTTTTCACACTTATTTTGTTTTGTTAATTGCAAATCATCAAATATCATCAAATTATTCTTGTTAATATCAAGATCCTCAGGATTTGGTACATCTTCATCTATTTCAAAAAACTTACACTCCATATCTGCTTTATCTTTCAAATTTTTTGAAACTTCTTTAATTACAAAATCTGGATTTTCATTTGATTTTTTTATATCGTCTTTAAACCTAAATAGTTCAAGAATAACTTCTTTTGGTAATTTTTGTTCAAAAGATTGCTTTAATATTTTGTATTCTGGTTGAAAAAAAGATTTTACAAAAACTTGTAAATTATTATAGTCTAACCAACCAGGTCTCAAAAGTAAATTCAATAATAAAGTAGTTTTTCCACAACCCGACTTTCCAACAATAATTCCTCTTATACTCTTAGGAAACAACTAATTATTATTTCTCTTATTGCTATTCGCATTCTATGACAAATTTATATTATCCATTTTTTATATATCAAGATTTTTTATATAAAAAAAAATTTTTTTATATATAAAATGTACTGCGTTAAATGTAGAAAAAAAAACAAATACACTAAACTTGCAAAATGTTGTGAGTAAAAACAATAGAAATATGCAACTTGGAAATTGCGCTTGATTATGGAAATTTGTGGAAGGTTAAAAACTCAATTTGTGTCAGCTTTGCACGGAGGTGATTTAGTTAGTTCAATTAATTTAATAACTAAAAAAACAAAATTACCATGGGCAAAGTTCCCTGGTGAAATGCATTTACCTGGAATGAACTTTGCAGGTCCTGGTACTAATTTAGATGAACGATTAACTTCTACTGACGCATATAAAGAATGGAGTAAACCTATAAATAGAGTTGATAATGCAGCTTACCATCACGATCTTGCTTATAAATACTTCAATGACACAGCAAAAAGAAATTTAGCTGTTGATTTATACTCAACTGAAAATGAAGAAAAAAGTTGTGTAGTTGAACGATGGAATAGAACAATGAAAGATAAAATGTTTAAGTACTTTTCAGCTAATTCTACTGGAAAATATATTGACGTCTTAGATGAAATAGTAAATAAATACAACAACACAAAGCATACTTCAATTAAAATGACACCAGTTGAAGCTAGCGATAAAAATAATAAAAATATTGTTTGGTTCAATCTAAATAGAAATGTACGATCAAAGTCTGTAAGACCAAAATTTTCAATTGGTGATAGAGTTAGGATAACTAAAAAGAAAGTAACGTTTGAAAAAGGATACACGCCGAGATGGACTGAAGAAGTTTTTACAGTGTCATAAGTTCAGTTCACAGATCCACCAAGTTATAAATTAACTGACTGTAATAGTGAAGAAATACAAGGTACTTTTTATGAACAAGAAATGCAAAAAACGGATCAAAGCATATTTAGGATTGAAAAAGTTATTCGCAAACTTAAAAACAAATCATTAGTAAAGTGGTATGGGTATCCTGATTCGTTCAACTCATGGGTTGATAATAAAGAATTGATAAGTCTGATGTAATAGAAATGCTTTCTTTATTTAAAGGAGTAATTTACTATTATGCGTAGCTAAGTTCGAAGAACTACTTCTTATGGGTCTAAAAGACCTAATGCAAAGTAGATTTCATTTACGCTTAAGTTAGATTTCAGCTATGAAATTGATGTAACCATAATATATTAATATATTATAGTTGAGATAGTTGAAATATGATATGAGAATATGGATAGGGATATGGTTGAAAAAAATGAGCCAGAACCCGCTTTTTATACTACTATCATAACAACACAAAGTTCATACACGCAGGTAAAGTTAAAAAGTTAAACTAAACACAACCTATTTGCAAATATATAAGTTTCAATAAACAAGATATGTTAATGAAAAAATGTAAAGAATAATTAATACAAAATATTTCTTCATCCGTAAAAAACTAATGTTGCTATTAAAAAATTAACCAACGATGTCTTCTTTATGTAAAAGAAATCTTATTGAGCCGAAGTATTTCTTGTCGGTTAAGTTTAAATATTTTTTTTATTCTTATTTTAATTTATAGGTAAATATATAATAAGGTTTTATTAACAAATTTAAAAATTAAAAGAAGTTTTAGTTCTTTTTTAAGAAAAACAAACAAAAACAAAATATAATGAAGAACTTTATTGTTTATTAAAATAATATTATAATAAAAAGAATTTGATAGAACATTAATTACAAAAAATAATTCTACGAAAAAAAATTAAAAAAAATAAATGCGTAATCTTTGACGATGCCGAGTTCAACGGTTTGCACTTACCGAAAATAAACTTTAAAAGGCTTATTGCGTGCATGTGTCACCGGCTGATCCCCACAAAGGATAAAGATGAGGGGTGTACGCGGATTAGAATTGACACAGGTTAATTTTTAAAAGAAAACTTGTTTAAAAAATTAAAAGATTATTATTAAACTGGCTGTACAATAAAACAATAAATAATTTTTAATTGTACGTTTCGCTTTAAACTGTTTTGTTAAACGTTTTTTTTATTGTAGTTTAAAATTATTTATTGTTTATAAATCAATTATATGATATCACGAAGTTGTTGTTAAAAACAACGACACTTAAAACATATGGCACCTGATTTCCTTGTTTGTCAGTAAACACCATATTTTCACGAATAAAAAAAGTGGTACACTTTTGCAATTCTATCTTCCTTATACATAATATTACAATAATAACAAAGCTTGTTATTTACAAAGTGTATGAGTTTAATACTTAAACTATTTTTAGTATAAACGAACAACGAACATGTTGCTCAATTTACTAGAGTTTTGTTATTGTTCAACTTACTAGCGTAGTATTTTCAGTCACGGTTGCGATAAAATTAAGTAAACTTATACCAATCGGGTATGCACAACAAAGAAGTTGACAAACAAACTGAAAGAAATACGAGGAAAAACATTTTAGCACAAATATAGAATTTATTTAAAACAATTTACGATATAAATTTCGCTATTTATACATAAAGGGTTGCAGATTCATACAGTTGTCAAACAATTTTTTGTCAAGTAAAACATGACATAGTTGAATGGGTTGTAGCATTTATGCAAAGTTTAATTAAAAATAAGTTTAAATTTTGAAGAAAAAATTGTTTATGAAAAGATTCAGACCGCAATTTCTTTTTGGAAAGGAAAGATTTTTTATCTTTATTTATATTTATGTAATTTGATTAATTAATTAATGCACAATTAATTTCCAACATAAAGATTATTAACAAAATACGTAAAAAAAACTGTGAAAATATAGACTTCAGAATAAAATATTAATTACGAGGCAAATAACCTAGTTAGAAAATGGTAGCTAAATTACTAAAGACGTGTTTAAAACATCTAAAACTTAAGAAAAACATATTACTACGTATTTCTTACGTCTTAAATGCGTCTTTTATCCAAAGGTAGCGACAATCTATAGCCAGCTATTTGCTGGCTAGTCGCAAGCTCATTTCCCACCGGGTAAATCTGAGTAAGAATCTTGTTATCAGTAACCTTAACAATAACTGTAATTATGTTGGATTTGAATATTTGAGCTGTATTGGCTTCTCCAAGTTTAAAACTGAGGCTTATGAAATGGTTCCACTGATCACCATCGAACCTTGAAAGGAAATAAAGAATCTTTTTAAAAATTAAATTTTGATTTAAAAAAAATTTTTCTAAATCTACCTGTAGATCGAGTATTATGTTAGTTCAACATTAACGAAACTTTTAAAAAAAGTGAAAAAGTAATGACCTTTGCAGAAGTCCTCACATAATATTTAGTTCATCAAAATTGTTAATAATAACATATTGTTTTCTTTCAGCGAGGTAACATTTTATCCAAACGTAAGTTTCAAGTATTACTCAGTAGCGTTTTGTTTTTTCTAAAAGATTGAGGTGATCATAAACCGCTTTTGATAAATTAATAAAAAAATCAAGAGTGAAGTTATTATTATCAAAACAATTAGTTAATTAAGTTAACAATTTTAGTAATTGCATGCTTAGTTCAATTGTTTTCTTAAGGACTAAATTGTTTTGTGTAAAAAACAGTTTCGTGTTGTAAATTGGTTATAGGTTATATAATTTAGGTTTTATAAATTACGCGTTCATGAATTTTCGAGAATACAGAAAGTACTGATAAAGAACTGTAGTTAACAATATCTTATTGATCGTTCATTCAAAAATTGGGTATACCTTTGCAACGTTTAGTGCTTTAAAGATAGTATCCTTATTTTATTGTAAGTTTTATTATGAGACAGAGATCGACAAATGTCATTTTTGTTTAAAATAACTAAATTACAAGAAACGTCATCAAAACTAGGTGATTGTTTTATTGATGTATTATTATTTATTTAATTTAATATTATTATTTAATAATTATTTATTATTTATTTATTCATGTGACCTACTTCAACAATCTTTGTAAGATAAAAATCTTTTTTTGTGATTTTTTTGTTGTTTTTTTTTAAAAAAAAACAACAAAAAAAAATGTTTTATTCTGTGTATGGTAATGTTGCTATCGTGCAGTATAGCATGATTCAAAACTTAAGATATATTCGAAATGAACTTGACGTGGTCATGATCTTTTTTAGCAAGATTTGGACCAGTTTTTTTAAAACATTCAACACTTTGGAAATTTGTATAGGAAAATAAATTTCAAAATTTTTAATGTTTATTCATCGAGGTAGACATTAGCCATTGTGTTAATTGTATCTTTAATTATATCGTTAATGGTATCGTTAATTGTATCGTTAGTTATATCTTTAATCATAACGTTAATTATATTTTTAATAAGGGATCACGATTTATTCACCGTCAAACTTGTTCCCTTTTTTAGGTTTCTTCAGATTTTTGCAAAATTATTATTTTTTATCTTTTTTCATTATCTGCAAGTCTGGTTTTTTATAAATTCTTTAAAATTTTGTTTATTTTTTGAAGATTTTATATGTTTTTTATCCATACGTGAATTGAGTCATGTTTTTATTTTAGTTATGGTTAATTCTTATAAACATGCTTTGTCGTAAATATCATGAAAATATATTTAAGAAAACATCAAAGACTTTATTTGAATGGCCATACTTTTGAAAATCTGACTCCATATCTCTAAAATATAATTATTTGTTTAATTATTATTACAATAAATATTTTAGAAAAACTTCTGTATAAATTTTGAATAGTTTGTGAATAGTTTTTTAGACGTATAACATTAGGTCGTTAGAGCTTCTATGCTAGATGTTCTTCAGATTTTGCTTTAAAGACATATTTTAACGTGTATTTGGAAGTGATGACTAATATCAGCGTTAAAAAACCAGTCTCAGTGAGCAAAACAGGAGCGGATGCATCTATTTTGGTGTTTGAGATAGCGGATTTCTAGACATGGGGCATAGTCCAAATTTTTATATGTTTATCTTTATGTTAAATAAGGATGCTTTTCAAAAATTTGAAATGATTGGAGCCTGGTAGTCTAGTTTATTTTAATGAGGTTTTAAGCTTTTGATAATGTTTACATACACTTTGATGTATTTTAGAAAAGTATGTTTTATGTTAATATTATGTCCTGTATTAAGTGTTGTGTGAACTTTTCTGCTTTGAAACATATACAGTTAGTCATGTGTTAAATTGCAGATTGGTTAGATGAACCATGAAGTTGCTATTTCTCAATGCTGAAGTAGTAGTAGTATTAGTACTACTACTACTACTACTACTACTACTACTACTACTACTACTACTACTACTACTACTACTACTACTACTACTACTACTACTACTACTACTACTACTACTACTACTACTACTACTACTACTACTACTACTACTACTACTACTACTACTACTACTACTACTACTACTACTACTACTACTACTACTACTACTACTACATTTACTGGTGTATCCTTTTTAAAATATTTATTTTAAGGTTAAATATAACAAACATAAAGCTGTTAAAAGTTTTAAAAATATGACTTCAAATATTTTTAACTTCTTGGAGTGTTTTGCCTAATTGAAAAAGATCTATGTTTAACTACTTCAAGTGAATGAAGCAACCATTCATCTACAGAAGATAGTTTGATATCATCCTCACTTAATCCATTAAAAGGATCATCTAATATATCGTGTACTCCTTGTAAAGCAGAGAAAAAAAAGGTTAATAATACTGAAAACACATATGGCGCCCATTTGCTTTTATTCATAACACCTACATGATGAAAGTAAGGAGATAAAATCATTGGAAGAAAAAAAATGAGAACTTTGTTAAACGAACGAATTGAACGCGGTGAACGGTATTCGCGAATAATTCGTAAACGCTCGAACGAAGTAAATATTGACAACAATGCCAAGTAAACTCTAGCCACAAGAGGAGAATTTAACTGAAGTTTGCTTTTTCTAACGCATTCAACTAACTGGTTGGCATCGCTAAAGTCTTCATAAATTGCTTCTAATATAACGCTGCGCCGACAAAGTTTTTTAGTTAAAAGATATTCTCTCATGTTAAAGAGCATACTTTGCAATTTTTGATGAACATGATGAAACCATTTCATGTCTAAGTTTGAATCGACTCTCCAATCTCGCAAGCTAATAAACCAAGACATACCTGCAGATTTAAAGTTTGCAATATCATCTAAAACTTTTTCTCTTCTTTGAAAATCAGCATTGATTGAAAATGCCAATGGAAACACAATTGGAGTTACAAACAAGTTAACATCGACGTCAACAGATAAATCAAAAAGGTTTGATAAATACACCGAAACTATAGCAATAATAATCTGGATAATTACCATAAAGTTGAAATTTTTAGCAAAACTAATTAGTGTTTCTAAAGTGAAAGTGTACTGCAGCACTCCTTTATAATAAAAACTGCGGTTACTTAAGAGTTTGAGTTTTCTCTTTTGTGACCATTGTGTAATAATTTTTCTTTCTTCTTGTTGTGGAATATCCCAAAAAAGAGTTCCGCCTAAAGCTTTTTTTCTATCGCTTTTTATTTTTTTATGCTCGCTAAAAGACTTTTTTCTAACTTTAGTCATTGTCTTATCTTCTTCTCATTCATCTTTTTTTTTCTGTATGTTTCTAAATGTATAAGTTTGTTTTAAAACATTTTATCAATTTAGTATTAGATAAAATGTGAATCTTTTAGCAAACCTTATTTCTATAATTGATTATGATGTAATAGCTTAATTGGTTATTTTAAGAATATACATATGAAATAGGCTACTCCAACTAAACCCTTAATCAATTTAAATACTTTTCACTGCACCATCCCTTACCCCTTTAATTTTTTCCGTTTATGATTCACTTTTTACCGAATAATTTGGTTATATATGCTGAGTTGCATATCTGACTTAATTATATTACATTGTTAATTATAATATAATTTAGTCATTGTGTAAATAAATAAATAAATAAATAAATATATATATATATATATATATATATATATATATATATATATATATATATATATATATATATATATAAATTAGTATAAACACTTATTTAATTTTTTCTTTCTTCTACACAGTGTTTCTCTATCAGTAGGTTCCAGGAAAGTTTGGGAATTGTTATAATTAATCATGTAATAGCTGTAGTATTTTGCAACCAGGAAGTTGCATTAACTACATTAGATAATTAAAAATTCATGAAAAGAATTCTTTAGAGTTTGGATAAATTTGGACTGGTCATTTATTTTTATAGTTTTTTAAAAGAAACTTATATTCATGTCTGCATTTAGAAATTAATTCTGATTTTTTATTTACTAAATTTTCTTGGTCCAAATGAGTAATAATTTCAAATTTTTCTTGTAAACATAGTATACAATTTTTGGAAATGTTATTATAGGCAGGCGCAGTTTTTAGGATAGACCAGTTTAATTTAAAATTAATACTTTTTTTTTTTAGTTGCCAAATATATTTAGACAGCATAGTCTTTTTTGAATATTTTTTATGTTTAAAAGATTGTTTGTTGTTGGCATAGCGTTTTTTCCATTTGCCCTTGGTTAAGCTAATATATTGTTTATCAGGGTTGTTTTGCGAGGAAACGATGCATTTTTAAATAATATTTTTTGATAAGCATTTGCCATTTATAGGGCAATCAAGTTTTTGCTTGCAGTTACAATTTTCAGTATTTTTTCCGTTGAAAAATTCATTTTTATTAATCAATGCAAAATTATGGCCTTTTATAACTGTTAAAAATTTTGTTTAATATGTTTGTTAACTAATTTTAAAAACGCTTTTCCAATGATTGTTGAAACATTTTGCTGTACGGAGGGTTAAATTTTTTAATGTTTAGACATACTTCATGATGAACCTACTGATGTAGAAACACTGTGCAGAAGAAAGAAAAAATTAGATAAGTGATTATATTATATTTATTATTGCTCTGTTCTATAAGAACATTGAGCACTCTGTTTGTAGAATACACTAACATAATTTATATATATATATATATATATATATATATATATATATATATATATATATATATATATATATATATATATATATATATATATATATATATATATATATATATATATATATACACCCATGTTTACACAGTGCCGTGGCTAGTGTAAAGTCAACCTCCCCCTCCCTCCCCCAAAAATAAAACTGTCTATTAAGTCCAAATATCAAAAAAAAATTCTATTAGGTATTACAAAAAAAATGCTCTTTAAATTTGCAAAAAAACCTCCTAGATAGCCCCAAATTATGAAATTGAGGAGGGACCCTCGTTCCTTCTCAAGTCTCGTTATTGTAGAATTAGGCGTAGGAGGAAGGATGGGGGATTGTAGTACACGTACAGCTCTATAAACATTGAAAATATTTTTAAATTTCATATAAAATAAAAATAAAAATTACTACGGATGTAGTAAATAAAAATAACAAAAAAATATTTTTAAAAATGTCAATAGAAACACATTATCTTAAAATAAAGACTTCAAGAAGAGCTGGAAATAATTTTTGCAAAGATTACAAGCGTAAATATCAAAATTATAACTGAAATTTGTTTTAACCACCAATAGAATAAAATATACAATATTGTTAAAGATTAAGAAGGCTTTTTAAACAGAAAAGTTTAAATCCAAGTTTAAAACTCAAAGTAGAGATGATGAAGAAAAATGTGTCAGAAATAAACAAACGAACAGAAAATGAAATAAAAATCACAATAAACAAAAACGCTTTGAAATTGTCACCGATATATACCATCTAAAGTATAAATTAGAAGTTGGTTGACCTCAAAAATCGATTTTTAATCTGAGAATCAAAGGTGAAAACTAGTTGCATGGTAAAATTTGAAACGATTGAAAGGATAGTGAAATAAACATTTTCAAAGAAACTAAAAATTAAAATCAAAATAATTATTGAACGTGCACGTAGATCAGGCTCGAAAAAAGAGGAACATTACAAATAAAATTATTATTTTATAACGTTAAAATAAATTTTTTTCAACTGTCAAAATCTACAAGAAGCGGGTATTTTTATTAATGAAGACTTTGCAAAAGAATCAAAGGAAATGTATTAAATTTGCGGAGCCATCAAATGAAGTATTGATGAAGTATCTATTTTTATCAGTTTAATATCTGTTGCGTCGCCACAGTTCGGCTCATGACCTCATTGGCAATAGGTCATAGGATCCTAGGTTTACCTTGCCTGACCACGGTTTTCTTTGACTTTACACTACTGCTGAGCAAAGCCCAAACAAAAACGACTTAATCTTTGAATTAGGAGCGGTTCTTTTAATAAATCATCCGACAAAAGAAGCAATTAATACAGCTACTCTTATTAATAATATTATTACATCAGATGTTCTTAATAACGATATACAAAAAGGTTTTTTGAAAACGGGTATTTTTAACCCGGGAGGCTGAATAAGTGTTTTTTGAACTTCATAAGAGCAAACTGGTATAAGTGCTATACAGTTGCAAAAACTTACATAATTGCTAACTGGGAGTAAGTGCAAACTAGCAGGGTCTTTGAGAGCGCCAAAGTCGCCTGGGTCAAAAATATAGTACGGCGCCATTATTTCAAACCAAGAGGTTAAAACACTTTAGGTTTTTCGAATCCATCAATTATCAATTTTTGATACAGCACATTTTATTTTTTTGTAACGACCAATTCTCTGTATAAACTAATCAAAACTGACATTCAAATTAAAATATTAGTTTTAAAACCAATAAACAAAAAGTCGATCAACAAAATCTTCGAGAAAGGTTAATTCGGGTTTAAAAATAAATTTTTTGAGCTTTCCTGGCAGCCTAATTATCGATATCATCAACGTAGCTCACCTTTTCAACCAAGTGTTCTTCAATCAAAACAACTAAGAGGTCAGTAACGCAATCTTGGCTCAAGGTCGAACGGAGAGAATTTTTTACCATCTTCAGTTTACTTTACGATTGTTCTTCAGTTTACTAAACTTTTTTATCTTCTACTGCCACTTTACTGGTGTGCAGAATTAGCAGAAAGAACCTTACTTAAGAATCTTTAAGTTTAGAAAGACTAGTATAACAAATTTAAAGTTATGTTTTTACTTTTTTTTTTTTTGTGGCAAATGCAGTAATCAAAAAAAAAAAAAAAAAAGGAAATGGCAAATACGGCATAAAAATAAAAAATACCTGAGCTTCCTTCATTGTTTGAACAAAAACTTTTTAAAAATAAATTATAGAATCTCTTCTAAATTATTACTTTTGCGATTATGAAAGTCATTTTTTGTATCAATATTTAAACATTATATTCAAAAAAATGACTCAACAGGAAATAACTAAATTTGTTCAATATTTTAGTATTATATTTAACTAAATATTATATATTATTATCCTAATGTATTGTAAACTTCAAAAAATTGTTTTTTTAAAAAATATGATACTTGTCCATTTAATAAATATTTTTTTACAAAAGTTATTTTAGGAGTATATATGAAGTGTTTAAAATATAGTTCGAATAAGTTCGTATTATATAACAAGTTATTATAATAAAAATATAAATCAAATCATATAATGAAACAAAGTGTGGAGTTTATATATATATATATATATATATATATATGCACTTATTTATATATATATATATATATATATATATATATATATATATATATATATATATATATATATATATATATATATATATATATATATATATATATTATATATATTATATATATATACAATTTATATATATGTATACCCTGTTAATATGAAAATAAAATAAAAAAATTACAATGAAACTTTTACTTTACACAAATAATGTATATGAAACAGACTGGGGCTCAAAGATGATACGGATGACTGGTGTCACCACAATCTTTTTATGGAGCCCCTTTTGGGATTATCCATAAAGTATGTACGCTCGGAGAGGAAGAGGTTGTCTGCAAACGGCGTATATGAGATGGGGGGGGGCGGGCAGTAGGTCAATATAATAATATGAAAACACTAAATTAAAAAAATATTACAAAATGTTGGGTTGGTAGGTTAAAAGCGTAAATACTTTTAGGGAGGTGGAGGGTACTCAAAAAAGCGTATGACAAAATGCGGGGGAGGGTAGGAAGGGGTGGGCGAAAAAAAGCGTTCGCACTTTACGGACGACCCCTTACATTTAAAGCCCTCAAATTACATTTAAAGCCCTCATGGCTTTAGTAAATTTACAATAAAATATTTTTTCTGAAAAAATACAACGTGAAGAATAAAAACTCATACAAAACTACGTATTCAAATAAACATATACACATAAACACATACACACATACACATACATAAGAAAAATTAAAAAAGAAAGAACTTTTCAATTTTTTTAGGATATCAAATTTTTTAAAGAAGATAGTGAATAAAATTTTTAAAGAAGATAGTGAATTGAATTTAAAAAAAAATAGTGTATTAAATTTTTAAAAAAGATAGTGTATTGAAATTTTAAAGAAGATAGAGAATTAAATTTTCAAAGAAGATAGTGTATAAATAAAAAAAAAAATATTGTATTACATTTTTTAAAGAAGATAGTGTTTTAAATTTTTAAAGAAGATAGTGTATAAATTTTTAAAGAAGATATTGTATTACATTTATTAAAGAAAATAGTGTTTTAAATTTTTAAAATTGTGTATATGCTAACCAATATGATATGATTTAAGAAAGTACTACCTTACACTTTTTATTTTTAAAAATTTGATATTTTTCTTAAAATTAAAAGGCAAAAAACAAGCACTAACAAAAACATAAATAACTTGAGTAGTATTTGAGCTTTAAGATTCAAATTTTCTAAGCATATTTAGGCCCTTAGTAAAATTTAAAAAAATATTAGGCCAAACTAAAATAGCAGATATAGGGCTGCAACGGACAAAAGAAATGGTCCACAGGGTTTGTAAAATAGCAGATTGTGACTAAAATAAAAAATATTTTTTATTTATTCTACTACCAGCCTTTTCTACAATATCAATAAATAAACTGTGAAAACTTCAAATAAAAAGAGTTAATAGTTTTTGAGATATTCGTGTTCTAATATTTAGAAATATTCAAAAAGTAGAAAACTGAGGAAAACAATTTTTATAAAATAAAAAAAGTTGTAAACTAAAAAAATTAATCATTAAAAACATCAAAACTGGCCATTGCAATACGGTTGACCACAATCAATGCTCTTTGTCATAACATTATGTAAAGACATCACAAAGTTTTAATAACTTTTTTGTTTTTGTGCGCTACCATAGCAACAACGCCATTAAGGGAAAAATATACCCTTTTCTGCCAGGTACTATCAACAGAAACAGAACAATCATCAAGATTTGATGTATCGTCATATGGTTTTACAAGACTTTGTCTTACTTTCATAGCAGAATTTTATCAAAGTACAACTTGCAGCTTTCTGATATGCGATATGTAACTCGTCATTATCTCTGTTAATATTTTTATAGGTCATAGGGGGTGGCATGTTCATAATAATGCAAAGTCTATCATAATGCAAAGCCTATCATTGACTCTCTGCCACATCCTATTCCATTAGACTGCGAATGATGACTTCATGACGTTTATTTCCACACTTTTTATTGTTTACTTCAGGAGATGTATAAGAATTATCAATGTTATCACAATGAGTACATTTAACTTTTAAAGTCAAAGAAAATCTTTTACGCAGCAACATATTATGTGATATTTTCAGCTTGTACAAATTTGACAAAAGAATTTTGAACAGCTAAATAACAATTTTTTTCAAAAACTATTTTCGGCTGTTTAAAATGCACTAAGGTATAAGGTAATAAGGTAAAAGTTATTTAAATCATAATATATATTTTTTTATTTATTCATGATTTGAATTTTCTTTAAAACACTCGTGTCACCAGTTAAACAAAATTTAGATACAGCCTTTTTAGTGTAAAAGTTACCTTGATACTTTCTCTTTCTTTTTCTGTTTTTTTTTTTATAATTAGTCATTATTATTATTAAACTATAAAAATAATTATCTTGACATTTAGGAAAAACTTGAAAGTTTATTACCAAGAACGATTATTAACATGCTTGTAAATCTAACTAAAAGAGTAAATCACATTAAAAGGTTGTTTCAGTTTATGACTTATAAAAGTGTGTTTAAGTTTATGACTTATCTCTTCGTAGAAACAAAGAGCATCACAGAATAAGTCATTTACAAGACTTTTTTTTTTTTCTTTTCTTAAACATTTTAGTAAATCGTTGTACAATAAAATCGTTAACATTTAGAGAAGAAAATCATACTATAAGAACTTAGTAAAAGATGATATGGTTATACAGGTATTTAATGTTATAAAAAGAACGTGGAGACTCGCAGAAGACAGTCAGGTCTTGTCATCGAGAACCGCTCTTAATTTACAATCTCAATAAATCATAATCAAATATAGCTGTAAATCTCTATAATAACTTGACAGCATAAATACATCAAATAATACATGAAACTATTTAACGTTGTTTAACGAGACAAAAATATTTCTTAAAGTTTTTTTAAATGAAAGGTAACTCTATTCCGAAGAACAAAAACTACATAACTTATCTCTTCGTAGAAACAAAGAGCATCACAGAATAAGTCATTTTTGAACTTATATTTATGGAACTAGGCTTTAAATTAGAGCTAAAACATAAAAAAATAAACACGGTTGCTAAGGCCGTTGCTATGGAATCTAAAATTGCTTTTTTGCTTTTCAATACTAGTTTAAGGACATAATCTTTAAAGAAGAAAAGTATGGTACTCGTGATTCAGATATTTTTTGATAACATTTTTATAGTACAACTGAAAATACAATTATTTTCTGCAATTTTATAGTAAATAAAAATTCTTTTATTAATACGTATAAATTGTTATTTTTATTTATTTCCTCAATACGCTTCAATCTTATTATAATCGATCTTATAAGAAATCTGTTATTTTTATATATTTCCTCAATACGCATCTTATTGCGTTCGATCTTATAAGAAATCTCGGAATTGATATTAAGAAAGTATTGAAACTATTTACTAAGACAGTCCTGGAATTTTGTGATTGTAAAAAAGGCTTTTTTTCTGCTTGAATTTCGAGGAAATCAAAAAACCTTTTTTTTCTGCTTGAAACCTGATTAGTTTGACCCATATAGTTCCTTTGGATTGTGTCTAAATCTGAAAAATATGAAGATAAGATTAAAAAGCTGCTTTTCAGTTATTGAAAACTTCGCTACTACATGAATATTAAAGTTATTCACATTCACCTTATTCACAGTCACCTTTACTTTTTTCCAGAAGATTTTAAATTTGTAAACAAGAAGCACTGTGAGCATTTTCATCAAAATATTAAAATTATAAAAGTTACCAAGGACAATATAACAGTATTATAATAGGTGATTACTGCTGGTCTCTAAAGCAGTTTTTGTCTTTGAAATAAAATAGTTTTAAAATATTTTGGTTGTTCTTTGGAATAGAGTTACCTTTCATTTAAAAAAACTTTAAGAAATATTTTTGTCTTGTTAAACAACGTTAAATAGTTTCATGTATTATTTGATGTATTTATGCTGTCAAGTTATTATAGAGATTTACAGCTATATTTGATTATGATTTATTGAGATTGTAAATTAAGAGCGGTTCTCGATGACAAGACCTGACTGTCTTCTGCGAGTCTCCACGTTCTTTTTATAACACTATATACCTGTATAACCATATCATCTTTTACTAAGTTCTTATAGTATGATTTTCTTCTCTAAATGTTAACGATTTTATTGTACAACGATTTACTAAAATGTTTAAGAAAAGAAAAAAAAAAAAGTCTTGTAAATGACTTATTCTGTGATGCTCTTTGTTTCTACGAAGAGATAAGTCATAAACTTAAACACACTTTTATAAGTCATAAACTGAAACAACCTTTTAATGTGATTTACTCTTTTAGTTAGATTTACAAGCATGTTAATAATCGTTCTTGGTAATAAACTTCCAAGTTTTTCCTAAATGTCAAGATAATTATTTTTATAGTTTAATATTAAAAATGACTAATTATAAAAAAAAAAACAGAAAAAGAAAGAGAAAGTATCAAGGTAACTTTTACACTAAAAAGGCTGTATCTAAATTTTGTTTAACTGGTGACACGAGTGTTTTTAAAGAAAATTCAAATCATGAATAAACAAAAAAGTATATATTATGATTTAAATAACTTTTACCTTATTACCTTATACCTTAGTGCATTTTAAATAGCCGAAAATAGTTTTTGAAAAAAATTGTTATTTAGCTGTTTGAAATTTGTCAAATTTGTTCGGTTAATTAAACACGCTCGAAAATCAAGCATTTTTTCTATTTAAAATTCAAGCGTTTTTATTACCGCCAAAGGCACCTAGGGAATTTCTTGAGTTTTAATTTTTTTATTTTTTTATTTTCCGTTTGTTAAAAATTGGAAAAAAGAAATTACAATAATAGAAAACCCTGGCCAAAACAATATAAAGACAGACTTGTCTAATCGCCAAGCCTCGTTACAATATTGCTTTCAAACGTAATTACATTAGGAATAAGTGATAAAATAAAACAGTATAAGAACCTACAACACTTCAGCAAAAAAATAAATTTTTGCTAACGATCTTCCATCGGAATAATTTAAAAATAAAAAATAAAATAATACAAAAGTGAGATGAAAGTAATACATTAAAAATAAAATAAAACAGAGTCGTGAAAGTTATTAATCACTAAAAATTGCGTTAAATCTTATTAAAAATAATCCAATATAAATAAGTAATTAGGGCTGATTAATAATTATTAACAAAGTTTTTAAACAAAAAAAGACAACAGTTAGTAAAAAAGAAAACCTAAATTAGATGACAAAAAAAATTAGATGATTTGTGATTTAAAACTTTGATATTGTTTTTAAAAAAGATATTTGAAATCTTGTATATCGAAGTCCATGTTTAGTAAATGCCGTTTTAAATCAACCTTAAAACTTTTCAAAGTGCAAAAACAAAGTCTTGTTTTTTATTAAAAATGTGAAGAAAATTTTTCCAAACAAAAGGTCCCCAATATTGAATTTGGTACGAGCCTCATTTAAGATGGTTTAAAGGAATGACAAAGTTGTTCACTGAAAATTTGGTAGTATATTTATGAGAGATTTTGTTAAAGTTAGAGTGAAATGTTACTGGAGATAAACAGCACTTTGATTTAAACATTAATAACATTACTTGATAAATAATAATTTCAAAAATATTTAAAGCTCCAAGCTGACCTAAGACAGGTTCGCAATGTGCATTCTTATTTGCCCCAAATATTATCCTGCAAGCATGTTTTTTTTTGCTATAAATTTTTTTGAGTTTAGTGTGATTGATTTAGTGTGATTAGTGCTACCCCAGAGAACGTTACAGTAAGAAATATAGCTATGTATGGACAAAAAATTTAAGTTTTTTCAAATTGACTATTATGAAACGGTTTTTTCTGATATAACATGGAAATGCTTTTTTAAATCTTATTTTCTATATATTTAATATGGTTTCCATGACAATTTTTCATCTAAAAGCAGTCCTAGAAATTTTATAGTTAACTCCCTTTTAATTATTATGTAATTAATTAAAAGCTCGGGTAATTTAAGAGATCTCTTAAGAGAAAGTTATCGCTTTTACTCGGTTTATGGAATAGGATGAACTTTGTTTTATCAACGTTTAATGAAAGTCGGTTACTTTTAAACCACTCGTTAATCTTATTTAATTCTTCGTTAAAAATCTTAAAAAGAACAATAATATCTTTTTGATAATAAAATAATATAGTGTCATCTGCAAATAAGATAGTGTTAAAGATCTAGTACATTCATTAAATCACTAGAAGCATTTAAAACACTATTAAATCCATTTGGTATATGTTTAACCAGTTTCAGTATTACGAGTCAGTGGAATGATCTTTTTGTAAACCATATTGATTATAGTATAAAATTTTATTTCGGTTGAATATTTATAAAGTCTGTTATTCATAATGCGTTTAATTAGTTTAGAGATGTAGGGCAAGACTGAAATAGGTCTGTAGTTTGAAATATTAGTCTCGTCGCCAGATTTGTAAATAGGTATTATATTTGCAATTTTTAATTTGTCAGGATTGTGACCTGATTCCTTTTTTACAAAATTGCACTATGCAATAACTTTTTTTCAAAATTGGTTCGTCTATAATTATATCAGCTGTTATAAGATATGAATCAAATTCTTTTTGACTAAATGGAATTTTCACTGCTAAGCTTGGACTAACATCAACGAAAAAACTGTTCAGTTTCTCAATAGAAACTTTTTGAGGTAAGTTGTTTTTTGCAATTTTTTCCTTCCCAGTTAATTCTGAGTGTTTTCTTTGTTAATTTCAAACAATGTAGTTTGAAATTAACAAAGAAACTTTTCAAATAAATTTTTTAGTTTTTGTATTTAATTTAATTTTTGTAAGTTTTAAGTTTTAAATATTTTTCACAGAACTTTTGTTTTTCTCCTTGATGATTTTATTAGTCCTTTGGTCTTCCATGGAGATAAAAATGACTAAAACTCTTAAAGGATATATCTTATCATACATTATCATACATTATCATACATTACATGTTATTATACATTTTACAAAATTAATTCAGAAATAAATCATAAGCATTTACTACATCTGAGATTGTAAAATAAGATTTCAATCGACGGATTTATGTAATAAATTTTTAAATTGGCTTCTGGAACTTTCATTGATTTGTCTCATGAATACTGTTGATTTGAGGGTAGTATTATTAGGAGTTACGCTATCAGTAATAAGGAATATAGAAAAATGATCAGTTTAGTCTTAATTATACCCGTTTTAACGGGTGATGCGGAAGTTATCGGACAAATCCTAATTTCATTATTTGAGCATAATAGTTAGTTTTTGTGGTTTTATGCGTAGACATAAACGTTCTATAAAATATAAACTTTATGATTTGAAACACAATTATTTAAAATGAGCTTAAATGCAGCTGAAAGAGAATCTTTTCGAAAGCGACTAAAAATGTTTTTCGTAAATAAACCTAATATAAAAAAAAAAATCGTAAACCATTTTGAAAAGGAAGGATTTGCTCGAAGTACAATATATGATAGCCTAAAAAGACTTGAAACTGTTCAATCGTTTTCTGATAGAAAGCACCCTGGTCGTCCGACATCCTGGACTAGAGAAAAGAAAGCTGAATTAACGAGACTTGTCAACAATCGAAAAGGGGTCAGTCAGAGAAAAATAGGTTTTAAATTCGGAGTAAATCAATCAACAATTGGTTGTCAGTTTAAAAAAATGAATATTAAATATAGAAAACGTGAAAAGACTCCAAAATACATTATAGAACAACAAATAAAGGCAAAGAAAAGAAGCAGGAAACTAGTTAACCAACTCTATAACACAAAATCGCTTCTAGTCATCGATGACGAAAAATACTTTTGTTTTGCAGGGGACAACATGCCTGGAAATTCTGGATAATACAAAAACAACAAAAAGACATGCCCAGAAAGTGTTCGTTTTATAAGAAGAGAGAAATTTCCAAAAAAATTATCAATGTGGATAGCGTTATCTGACCGTGGTATGTCCAAGCCATTGTTTCGCACTTCCAAGGCTGTAGCGATCAATTCATCAATCTATATTAATGAATGTTTAGAAAAACAACTTCTTCCATTTATTCACAAGAATCATGGAGACTTTAAGTATTTATTTTGGCCAGATTTAGCAAGTTCTCATTATTCTAAAGATTCTCTAAATTGGATGGACCAATATGTCTATTACGTTGATAAAGAATCCAATCCCCCAAATGATCGTGCTTGAGGCAAGCACGATCAATTGAAAATTTTTGGGGACGTTTGGCACAGAAGGTTTACGAGGGAGATTGGCAAGCTTCAACAGAGCAAGTTTTGATTGATCGCATTAAACTAAAACTACAAGAAATTGATTTCAACTTTTTACAGTCGCATATGAAAGGCGTCGGAGCAAAATTGAGATCAATTGCAGATGGTGGTGTTTTTTCATATAAAAATAATATATTTTTATTAAAAGGTAAATGCTTTATTTAAAAAAAAAATATAATAGTAGTTTGTTTTTTTTATTTATAAATAAGTTATTGACGTTTTTATTTTGTCCGATAACTTCCGCATCACCCGTTATAACGGCTATTATGAAAATTGTTAGCTATTACGTTATCTTGTAATGTTAATACGTAATTATTACAGTTATTACGCAATGTTGATGATATTTAGTTACTCTTGTTGCTTTGTTTATAGTTGGGAAAAGAATATATTCGAAAAGAGTAACAATAAAAGATTTTGCAACAATATTTAAAGCATGGTTGAATAAGTCAATGTTCATGCCTCCGACTACATAAACATGTTTCCGCAATATATTTTTTGTGTATAAAAATATGCGCAGATAAATTTTGAATGCTTAAAAACTAACAGCTGGCTGTCTATAAATAGCATTGAGGGGCTGTACATAAACGACATCACGCATCTAGGGGAGGGAAGAGGTCCAGACTTTTGTAATGACCTATGACAAGGGGGAGGGAGAGGAGTTGAAAAAGTGTGACGCCAAAAAAATATTTAATATATTAAACTATTTTTTTGTATTAAAAACTGTACAGAAAAGAAAAGAAAAAGAACAAAGAAAATTTAGAACAGCAGTTTAGTAGAAAGAAAGCTGACCAGAAAAGAGCAATAAAAGCAAGAGAACTGAAGCAGTAGAAAGAAAATTCAAATCTTTATTTTAAACTACGCTTAACTGTGAATGCCAAGGACAAGCCTAATAGGCAAAGAATTAAACAAAATCAGCCTTTACTAACTGAAACTATTGTGAACATTGCTATGCATGGATGCACCGCAGTTGAGCATTTAATCGGAAGTTTTACGCAGGAAGGAGGCGTGAACTTCTGCGGTGCTTTTAAAATTAAATATATATATATATATATATATATATATATATATATATATATATATATATATATATATATATATATATAATGCACATATCACAGTTTTTGTGCTAAAAAATACTTTATTCAAAACCCATGCTCATTTACATCCCGCCCGGCCGCCTCTTTTTGTTTATTGCACCTTTCTTTGTTGAGTAACGTAATATTGATTTTTTTAAAACTCTTGTTGAAATCGCGTAGATACTCCTCTGTCTATAATATTCCCCTCCTTCTCCCTACTCACTTTTACGTTTTTGGGTTAGGGGTCGTCCATAAAGTACGTACGCTTTTTTTCGTCCACCCCCCCTCCCTCGCATTTTGCAATACACTATTTTGAGTACCCTCCACATCCCTAAAAGTACCTCCGCTTTTAACCTATGTATCTAACATTTTATGATATTTTTTTAATTCAGGGTCTCCTTTCTTTTATAATTGACCCACTGCCCTCCCAACTCATATACGCTATATTCAGACCCCCTCTTCCCCTCCAAGCGTACATACTTTATTGATGATCCCTAACCCCGCCACCACCACCCCACTCCCCCTATTACTGCGTTCATACTTAATGGAAGATCCCTGTCGAGAGTCAACCGTATCAAATGATAAATAGGAATAGACTAACAAATGCATATGGTTCGGGGTAGGGCAGGGGTGGGGAACCTGCGGCCCCCAGACACTCTTTGTGCGGCCCCGAAATGTAAAATTAAGAACTTAAATTTTTTAAAAATTTTTAGAGAAAATAATGAAATTTAAAAAATAACTTTATTTTTTCATTTTAGTTATAGTAAAGTGTATGAATGCTAATGTTAATTAAGGGAAAAAATTGTTTAACTTGGCAAAGCTGGTACAGTAGTAATTGATTGACAGAAGTAACAATAAAACAAAACAAAATGAATAAATAAAAACACCGTACGGATTTTTTTTTGTGACAGTAGAAATTAATTGACTGTAAGTTTTTGTATTACAATGTATATCGTGATTTTTTATTTATGTCTAATTTTTCAACTAGTGTCAAAATGTCAGTTCTCCTAAAAAAGCAAGAACAGTGCAAGAGGAAAATCGGTCTTTTAATGAAAAATGGGAGGAAGATTACTTCATGATTCCAACCAAGGGTAAAATGCTTTGCAACCAAGGGTAAAATGCTTTGCTTTAAATGTTGCTTTTCTTTGCGATCTGATGAAAAAGCATAACATGCTGAATAGTTCATTGAAAGGTAAAACTTAATCAATCTATAAATTGTTTTTCTCAAAGATGTTATTTCCAAGTCAAATTTATCTACAGAACATTTCCCAGAGCTCACAAAAATTATTCTTGAACAAAAAAATGAGAAAAGGTTGGAAAATAATGATACATCAAGGTATAAAACAGTCCTGGATTCTTTGATTGCAAAATTTAATGACAGGTTTAAAGACTTTTAAGAACATAATGAAACACTGAAACTAGCTTTTCAACCTCATCTTGTTGAAACTTCAACAGCTCCAGAATATTTACAGATGGAACTGATTGAGCTTTCTGAGGACATTATCCTAAAATCTCTCTTTGACAACAAGAAGGATCCATTGGAAATTGGAAAACTGAGTATCCAAAACTCCGTCAAATTGCCAGGCGTCTTCTGAGCTGCTTTGGTACAACCTATTGCTGTGAATCTACGTTACGGCATTTATCAAGTCTTGTTTAAGGTCACAGTTGACCGATGAGCATCTGGAAGACCAACTGAAGCTTAAAACTACAAATATAGAGCCAAATATTCGAATTCTGGTTCAAAAGAAACAGAATCAGAAAAGTCATTAATAACTTTTGTGATACGTGATACATTAAAAAATATTGTGATACATGCGTTAAAAAATATTGTGATACAAGATGCTTTAAGAAATATAACATTAGTACGAGTACTATACACCAAATTTGCATATTTATTAGTACAGGCCCCAAATATTTTTTAAGGTTCATGCGGCCCCCAAGGTCAGAAAGGTTCCCCACCCCTGGGGTTTAAGTCAGATCATTTAATGAATAATGAGTTTTGGTATGTGCAAGGTTTATATAGCCTCTCTTTTTTTTATGTGATAGCGTAGCGCTCTTATTTTTAATGAAGAAACTTTTTTGGTCTTATCTATTTTATAGCTTTTATATATTTATTTATAACTGATAAATTCAATAAATAAATTAAAAAAACAAAAAAACAATCTTCCTAAATCACGGTTAATCAATTAATGTCCTTGAGGTTTTACACCCCTGCACGTTTTACTCGTTTGTCTGGTCCAACACACCTGATTTGAATGAATGGATGATTTTCAGGCTTCTGCAGAACTTGGAAAAGATAATTTACTGACTGAATCAGGTGTGTTAGAGAAGGGAAAAAAGTAAAACATGCAGGGCTGTGGACCTTGAGGACTGGAATTTATTATCCCTGGCCTAAAAATACTATAAGGCCCTGAGGGTCCAAGGTTTTCATTTTCATACTCCAATGCTGTGAACCATACCATAAAATCAACAGTTTTTTCTTTACTTTAATAAGGTACAATTACTTATTAAAATCGTTTTTTCAAAAACTTTTGTTTTATTATTGCAATAAAAAAGCTCTAAATCAAGTCTTACATCAAAATTCAACAACACTAACTAAACACAGATGACTAGAGATGTGAACAATATAGTAATAGTATATAATATTTTCCTAAATTAGAAGATTATTATAACTTTAATTATTTTAGTTGTTACATATTTTATAACAGGGAAAAGTTGTCAGATAAATGTGAAAAAGTCTGTGTTTGAGATGCAGTACTTGGATGTGAATTCACACACTGGCCCGATATGGATAGAAAGATATCCAGACTAGAGACTCTCTTGTGCAACCTGTAAAAAGGACAATAAAAAGTTGTTGGTTTTTTCTTGTAAAACTTGTGATTTGTCTCTTGACTTTAGGGATTTCAATTGAAACTGTTATCTACACAATATATCAAACAGCAGAGGTTGTTGAAGATTCTCAGTCATGGTCTTGTTACTGGTCTTTAGTGACATGTGGTTAAAGACTGCATCAAAAAAAACATAACAAATATGTTAATGTAGGAGGAAACAAACTCACTTTCCTGCAGTGTGTTTTTACATCATTATGTGATCATGAATTACCTTGATTATTCAGCTGGATCTCTGCTTATAAGTTGTCTTCTATCTTATTTTACTGAAGAAAAATAATCACATAAGAGCACATTAGATTAAATATAAAAAGTATACATTAATGTAATTTACTGATTTACAAAGTACTACCTTTACTCTTTTTCTCTCTTCTAGGCTCCCTATTTCTGTCTCCTCTTTTATTCCTCTTTCCCTGGAATGTGGGTGAATTCTTCTCTTTGTCCCTTTTTTTCTCGTCCTTTCCTTTATTCATTCTCTATGCTTTTGTGACTGTACTCCTCTTCGTTTCTTCATTATATTCCCTTTAAGATCTTTTTTGTTTGTTTGTTTCAAGTGTATTTTTTTGGTAATACTGTATTTAGTTATTCAGCTTTAATAATATTATCACTTTTGAGCTAGCAGGCACAGTTGGCATCGCTTGCTGAACTTAACAATGCGGGCTTTGGCCTCTGCAAACCTTTGTATAAGTGTGTCCATGTTCATTGTTTTCCTGACCTCATGTTCAATGGCAATGACAGCAAAGGAAGACAGCCTGTCCAGTAACATGATGGACCTCAGGTATGTTTTTAGTCGTTTAAGTACTGAGAAATTTCTTTCACCAGAAGCTACAGTCACAGGGAGGGCGAGTAACAGTCTTAGAGCTATGCTTACATTTGGATACAAGTCAAGCACATTCTGTTGATATATATAATCTAACATCTCAAATGGTGTTAAGATCTGTGAGGAGAAGGATCTGACGGCCCCCATTACTTCCATTTTCAGGTCCTCTGCATCAACATCTCCCATAGTCTCCTCCAGTCTGTGGCAGCATTCACCCAGCTTCCCTTCCTGAACTGTGTTTCTCAGTGACTCAGTGGAGTAAAGGAATCCATATAAGTCAAAGAAGCCCTGTAGGTGAGAAAGTCTCTCCCTTAATGTGACTATGGCTGTGTCAACTAAGTGGAGAAAAAATCTCTTTTGAAGCGCTCCTCTGGAGTTGAAAGTATTTCCTCTCTTTCTTCATACTCAAACTGCCTCTTTGCTTTTTTCTGTCGCTCCTCAGGCCAGCTCATTTCCACCTCAAGTATTTCTGCAATCACCTTGGCATCAGTTTTTGCAGCATTAAATCCATTCTCTCTGAAATCTTCTAAATATTTTAATACAGACAGTATCTAACTTTTTACTGTTTCAATGGATACATTGGAGCTCTGCATGATCTTACTCACTCTGTTTATTTGATACAACACATTATACCAAACAATGGTACTCACCACCAAAGGTATTTTTGTCATGCCCTTGCAGAGGCTTTTAGCACTTGATGCACACGCTGCATCTTTTTTCTCCTGTGCAAACTCTTTCAAAACAGTTAGAGCTTTCACAATGTCTGCAAGCTGATTACGTACTGCTTGCACAACCTCCATCCAACACTCCCATCTTGTTGTGGACAAAGCCTTGATAGAAAATCCTTGTACATGCTGCTTGAGAATTGTCCACCGATAAACAGACCCACTGAAAAAAGTGTACTGCCTTTGCAATAACCCAAAAAAGTTGAAGGATATCACGAAAGACTTAGCAGCATCACCAACCACTAAGTTTAGGGTGTGGCTTCCACATGGTTCATACAGGGCTTTGTTGTTAACTTCTAGGACTCTCTTCTGAACGCCCTGGTGTTTCCCTTGCATATTACTACCATATTCATAGGATTGTCCACGAAGGTCAGAGATGTCCAAGTGCAGTTTGTTGAGGTGTCCTAGAAAAAGGTCAAGCAGACCTTTCCCAGTAATGTCCTCGGCCACAAGAAAACCCACAGAATGTTCATGGATTGTAACTCCCATGGATTGAGCTTACAATTTACAGTGGGTAGCATTACTGAGAGCTGTTCAACATGGCTAATATCTGGTGTGCCGTCCATGATAACAGCATAGCATTTTGCCTTTTTGACTCGCTCTACAATGACATCAGTAACACTCTGTGCAATAACTCCTATTAACTCATTTTGAATGGTCTTGCTCAGGTATGTATCAGAGATTTCTTTTTCCTAGTTTTTCCTCAGAAGCTCCTTCATTAACGGGTCAAACTTGGCCACCAATTCTACTTGGCCCAAAAAATTGCCATTGCCATGTTTATACAACTTTTCTCTGTGACCTCTAAAAGCAATACTTCGCTCTGCAAGGTGAGTTTCAATAGCAACTAATCTTTTTAAAATTTCTTTTCATTTTGTAACTTCAGCTTTTATTAGACCCTGGCTTGTCAGATCAATGGTTGTGTCTGTTTAAAGTCTGTCACTCAGTGTGTGCCATTTTTTCATGTTGGTGATGTGTTCTTTACTTCTCGTGCTGCTTAAGATGCGCGTGGATATTTTTCCAGTCGCTGAAACCACTGGAACTCAATTGGATTTTTCCATTTCCAAACAGTCTACAACAAAAGCATACAGCTGAGTTGCCAGGATCGTGTAATTTTCTTTCCGTTTTTCATTACCATGTGATAATAATGTGATGTAAATCTGCGGCCATCTGGATTTTTAGGGAAGTCGATGTCTAGCTAAACAGGGCCTTTTTGAACAATAGAGGATCGTTCTTTGTCATTCGAGTCTTTTGGCCACAGTGTTGGATCATCTGCCAAAACACGACCACCGGGCAGTGAAGGGACTTCCTGATTTACAGCGTCACCAGGCTAAAAGGAAAAAAGAAGACATTGTTGAAGTTTAACATTTATTACATGCCTGTGAAACCTCTCAGTCATCCAGTCATAATCAAGACTAAAAGTTTTGACTTCTTTTTAAACCTTTAAGGCTTACATAAAAAGACTCAAATAATGCCACTTTTCATTTAACAATTCTAACATTTTAGATAATAATTAAATTTACTATTTCTAGCCTTTTAATTCTGTTTTTTTAAACTAACAATGGCATTTCTTTCAAAAGCAAACAAGTTAACGTAAAAATATTTTTTGCATTATACTGACAAATACAAGTTTTACTTTGTATTGCAATTAATGGAGGTAATATGAGGGAAATGATGAAGCAATGATAGTTGAAGTTTTAACAGTCAAATATTTTTGTAAAATGTTTAAGAAAAATAATTTTCATGAACAACATTGTAGAATATTTTAGATCTGTTCAATGTATGGTCCATAAATCTTAACTTGAAATATTTAAAAAATGTAATAAACAAGCAGGGTTGGGAGCTAAAGTAGGTAAAATATCAAAATCACCTATGTCTCTCCTCGTTTAAGTCAGAAGAGTTAGAGACCGAATATCGTTTCAATATTTTGATACGCAACACAAAACATGAAAACAGTGATTGTCTCACCTATTTACTGTCAGTGAGGGTCGACGACGTTGTAAACGCATTAAAATATGTTGTCAATTTTGTTTTTTTCACGCTTTTTCCGTTTTTCTGCTCCGCTTATGTTCGCTTATGTTCGCGTATGTTTGATTCATCTTTCTTTCTTCTCATTTCCCGCTTCCCGCTCAAGCAAGCACACAGCACACATGTCACGTACGGAATAGTACATTGCGTTTACTGCAATAGTTTTCATCGTAACTATAACTATTTTGATTTCAAACGTACATTAACAATGCAGGGGAAATGTTAGGGGCGTAGATTAATAGCGGGGGCCTGGGGCCCTTGCTGATTGGGGGCCCCAGGCAGCCGCTTTCCTTAATGATACGTCCGCGTCTGATATATGTATACATTATAATATAATGTATACATTATAATATAATGTATACATTATAATATAATGTATACATTATAATAATATAATATATAATATATAATGTATACATTATAATAATATAATATATACATTATAATATAATGTATACATATATCAGACGCGGACGCGGATATAATTTATATATATGCATATATATGTTTAAATATATATACATATGTATATATCAGAGATCTTAGTCTCAAGGATTGACTTTTGGTCCACTCGAGACTCAGATTTAGCTGTCTTTGTCTTGTTTTTGAAGCTCGAAATCTTGGTTTTTGTCTTAGTCTTGAAAGCCCTTAGTCTTGAAAGCACTTTCTTGATCTTTACAAAAACTGTCAACACAACTGATGAATTAGTAATTAATCATTAGTTGTTACTATTAGGATTAAAGTGTTATTTATGTTATGAAATTGGGTAGAAGTATGTCAACTTTACTTAGAATTTTTTTTGTGTGTGTGACTATAATATGTAGCTAGTATAGTTTAAAAAGAGCATAACATGCTTGCTTCTGCCAGGCTTAGAGTTGTGTGCTATTTGTAATTTCACCCTGTGATGATCTTGTGTCATTTTCTATTAGTACATTTTTTTTAACAATAGAAAAAACCTGTTTTCTGTTATTATAAAAAATATCTTTAGTAGACTGCAACAGTCCACTGTATATAACACATAAGTAGTTCGATTTTACTATAGTGTAATGTGTATAAATCGTGAAATGATACATAACCTAAAGGCCTTAAGTTATAATGTTTTGGTCTTATTCTTTACTGTCTTGACTACATCTCTGGTATACATAAACACACATACACATACATATATATGTATATATATATATGTGTGTGTTTTTGTGTCTGTATATATATATTTATATAAAATATTTATAGTAAATATATATATATATATATATATATATATATACATATATATATATATATATATATATATATATTTATATATTTATATATTCATATATATTATAAATATATATATGTATATATATTTATATATATGTATATATATTTATATATATTATAAATGTCATAATTCTTAATTTATTTTCAGTTTTTAGTTATTATTATTATTTTTTTTAATGCAAGAGTTTTTGACATTTGAGTTTTTATAATTTGAATACTTTGAAAAATATTTTACAGCTGTATATCAAAAATATTTTTTTTTTCATTCAGAGTTTTACTGTTTTATTGATATTATTTTAATAGAAAAAATGAAAACTCGAAGTAGAAAAAGTAAAACCCCTCAAAAAGAAGCTGTAATAAACAAAGAAACTACAGTTGAAGAAGCTACAGTTGAAAATGAAGTCGAAAAAGAAGCAACAGCTGGAAAAGAAGCCACAATTGAACATGAAGCCATAGTTGTAAAAAAGAAACCAAAGGAAGATATTACAGATTTAAAATTTAAAAACATTCCTGATGAATCAATAACTTCAGATGACGAAGCTCCGCTTGACATTAGTCTCAAGGTAAGCAAAATGCAATCTGAAGAAGCAAGACAAAAACAAGTTGAATTGCTAAAAGAAATGAAAAAGAAGAAAAAAGTTGTTCAATCAATGAGAGAACAAAAAAATAAGAAACAAAAATTGATGAAGAAAAAAATACTTATCCCAGAAAAGTTAGATGAAGAATTGCTGCGTTGTGTCGATAAAGATGTTTCTATTAATAAAATCAGTTTGACCACTCCAGTTTTAGTTAATACTAAAACAACATTTTCAGATGACTCAGATAATTCATCAGACGATGATAATAAAAATATGGATTGTAAAATCACTTCTTGTGTACTTACAGATGTTGCTAAAAATGATAAAAACAATCAAGCTAGAGTTTTTCTTCAAAATCATTTCTTTAATAATAAACGTATTGTAAGAAAAAAGATATGCATATAATTCTAGTATCAAAGTTTTTTTCAAATAGTTATATTCTGAAAAGCCAATATTTGTATAACTTTTTAATGATTAAAAAAATCAACAGAAACTGATTATTTTTGTTAGTTTAGTTGTTCTTTATTATTCATTTATTCATTGTAGTTTTATTTGCTAACAATTTTATCCACAGCATTATTGTTACACACAGATAACTATAAAGTATACTTTGATAATGGAAGGATTTATGCATTATTTAAAGACACGTACTGCAAGCCTTTTAACAGAACTTGACAGTTAGTAAAATTTTGAAATTTTTTTATTTGTTGCTATGGAAAATCTTATAAACGATAGTTTGCTGAATTAATTTCAAAATTGAAATTTTAGAAAGACTTTTGGTGGTATTAAGAGATGGGCGTACCTTGATTGGCGAGTTACGCTCGGTTGATCAATTTGGTGAGTGATATTGTGAATTTATATTTTAGCAAATATTTTTAAGTTTTGTTCTAGTTGATCAACTCTACATCTTTTTTTCAAAAAAATACATTTGTTGATTTTTACAAAATAAACAAATTTAGAAACAAGTTTTTTAAACGAAAATTTTAAAGAGTTATGAAGAAATTTATAAAAAATTTTTGTAAAAAACTTTTTATTATGAATTTTGTTTTTTTCAAGATATGTAAAAAAAATCTTGAAGCGTTTTGAAAAAAGCTGTAGTACTAACATGTAATAACACTTGTTGGGCAAGAATTTATGTGTTTTTTGAAATATAAATGTTTTTTATTTGTTTAGAAGGTTTATATTTTAATTTACTAATAAAAAAAAAGTAAATAATAATAAAAATTATAATAAAAGAAATGTAAAATTTGATTACAATTCAATACAGTAATAATAAAAATTAATTTCAGCAAATGTGGTCCTTGAAAGTACAATAGAAAGAATTCATGTGGGAAACAAGTATGGTGACATATCACGTGGAGTTTTTATTGTTCGTGGTGACAACATAGTGTTGTTAGGGGAAATGGTTTGTTTTTATTTTGTTTACTACAATTATTTGAAAACAGTTTTTATAAGTTAATTTTTTAAAATTATTTATTTACTTTCCCAGAGCCTGTTGATCATTACATTGCAGAGGATTATTTTTACTAAAACACAATTTTAATACAAAAAATAACAGTTAAAAATTACACAAAATACAGTGCAAAAAACCCTAACCAAAAAAAGTAAAAAAAGTAAAAATAAATAAAAATAGTAATACAAGTAATAATAAATAAGAAAATAAAAATAGTAATTAAAAATTAACAAAAATAAATTTAAAAATTAACATAAAAAAGGTAATACAAGAAACTAACTTTAGGTAACCTCAGCCTCAAACTTTTGTTGTTAAATGTTCTAAAGTTCTAAAGTTATTTTTAAAAATGCAAGTATTTGCATCAAAGGACAATACCAATCTGTAAAGCCCAAGTAAAGCAAGAAAAAAATCAATATGAGATGTAGGTAAATAAAATAAAGATCTGTTGAACAGATGTTTAGAACAAAAAGAAGCCATACTTCGGTAAGGCGTGTAATAAAAGTTATACTATAAGCAATGTGTATGCAATAAAAATGCAAAACTAATTGACTCTAGAAAAAGCCATAACATAAGTACTAATTCAAATGAGCTTTAATCTAATCACAAAGGATATTTCAACTGCACAAGTAACAGTTGGTACATATTTGATAAAATCTAGAAAATGCAAAGAAATGAAAATGTGTGCCATAAAATATCCTAAGTTTGTTCACCATGTAACTTCAATCATTTACGAATAAATAACAAAAAAGTAAACGTATTTAAATTTTTACAAGCTTTTTTTTCTTCAATAAAATTTTTTTTGACACTTTGTGCATAGGAATCATAAAAAATTATTTTTATTGAAATCTGAAATAGTTTGTTTGCAAAACAAGAGTTTTGGAGTTATGCATACGATTGAAATCTAAAATAAGCAAACTCTTAAATAAAATGATCAAGTTTAGTACTAATATTATTAAGAGTCACCAAATTAACAATATTTAAAGAAAAAATTATTTTCAAATATTAAGTACTCTTTTTATTCAAAATAAATGAAATTTTAAAATACTATAACTTCGGTTGCTTATAGATTATTTGCAGAACGTCACTAAACTATAAAAACAACAATTTGTAGGAATTTCATGAAACATTAATTGTGAAAAATATATGTGAACCAATTAATGAAAAAATATATTTAATTGCACAGTACTTAAATGATTTGTTTGAAAAAAAAATTTTTAAATCATGAATGTTATTAAAACTTCAAATAAGCAAACTCTAAAAGTCATCGTCGAGTTCTCTAAACTTATCATTCACTAATGTTCGTGGTCTTCAAAGTAATTTTTCTTCAGTTGAGTCTTATCTCTTGCAAAGTTCACCAGACCTACTTGCTCTTTGTGAGACTAATTTGAGTTTGGCTGTCTCATCTTGTGATCTTAGTGTTGATCGTTATCTTCCTTTAATTTGTGAAGACTCCAATTGTCACATGCTTGACTTGGGCATTTACATTCATAAGAATTCACCCATTTGTCTGGAAACTAGGTTTGAATCCACAGAATTCTTTTATGTGCTTTCGTTTAGCACCACTTCACTCTAACACAAATAGTCAACTTTGCAACTTTGTTTCCAGACAATCATAATTATTTACCTTCTATACTCAACTTGTGTCTTGTTTCTGATCCTAGTCAGTGCTTAGTTTCTCCTCATTCACCCTTAGGTGCTTCTGATCACCGTTTGATCTTTCTAAAACTATTACCTCATTCTTCTTCATCATCTTTCATCAGAAAGATGATGAAAAAGAATGAGATAATAAGAATAAGATAACCCCCTATCATCCTACCTCTTACAACTACCTTAAAGCTGACTGGAACTCTTTCCATGATTTTCTTTGTGATGGCCCTTTGGTAGAAATCTTTTGTCTTCCTGCTGACAATTGTGCTTCTTACATAACTTCTTACATAACTTCTTGGATTAGAAAACAGACGTCTGTTTACTAATGCTAAAAACCATTGTTAAAAGACTTTGACTAACGGCAAAGTCCTCTATTCTCAGATCAAAAAATCTCATATTTCATCTCAAAAATAAGGCTCCAGAGACTTCTGGAGAATCTTAAACAGTGTCTACAATAAAGGCAAATCTGTTATTCTCTCTCTCTCTTGCATGGTTCAGATTTTGTAACCTCAACTAAAGACAAAGCTGAATTGTTTGCTAAGAACTTCACATTAATATCATCTCTTTATTCCTCTAATCATGTTCTACCTGATATAGCAGACAAACAAATTGATTGAAATTCGCATCACTCCAGCTTCTGTATCTAAAGTGATTTCCTGCTAAGACTCTTCTACAGCTTGTGGTCCGGACAACATATCTGTTATAGTCTTGCAGAAGTGTTCTCCAGTGCTGTTGTCTATACTTTCACAATTATTTAACAAGTGCTTATCAAAGCCTTGTTTTCCAGTTTGCGGTATCTGTTATCCCTATTTTCAAAAATTCTGAAGAGCGATATGACTTGTCTGACTACCATAGTCTTCTTACTATCATAAGTTTCTTACTGTCATAAGGTTTTTGAGTCTTTAATTAACAAACACTTAATCTTGAATCTTGAATCTAGTAACTTACTTTCTGATCATCAATTTGGGTTTTGATCTTCTCATTCTACTGCTGATTTGTAAACTGTAATAACTGATAGGTTTTATCGTGCATTAGATAGATATAGAGAGGCTAAGGTTATTGCTCTCAACATTTCTAAACGTTTCTCTCTCAACATTTCTTTGATAAAGTTTGGTATGCTGGTCTTCTCCATTAGCTCTCTTCTTATGGTGTGTCAGGTAACATCTTTAAGATTATTGAATCATTCCTTACCAGTCATAGTATTAAATTTGTCCTCGATGGACAGCACTCTTCTTCATATCCTGTAACTTTAGGGGTTCCTCAAGGTTCTATCCTTGGCCATATACTTTTTTTAATTTACTTTAACAATCTCCCAGAAATTTTCTTATTCAAGGTGGCATTGTTTGCTGATGATACTACCGCATACTACATATGCGGTAGTGGTGTAGTGGTAAAGCGCTCGCTTCATAAGTGAGAGGTTCCGGGTTCGATCCCCACCCTGGTAGTACCGCGCTCAACTTGTTTCTCCGCGCAGAGGCCTTGTTCGTCAAGGTTCGTGTTTCGGAGTTATAGAGTTGAGAGAGGGTTATAACCACTATTAAGTAGTCTCCTCATCTGTAGTGGCCTTCTCGGCCTTGAGGAGGTGAATAAAAAAAATAAAAAAACTTATTCTTGTCTTGATAAGAAGTCAATTCTCTCTGGTTGTTTGAAAGGAGCATATGAGCTTGAAAAGGATCTCACTTCTGCAACAGCAAGGATTCTCAGTGCTGATGAGCTTCACTCAGATAAAACTCAACTTTCTTTGCATCTAATCATTATCACAATAATTTAGATCTTCCTATATTTATGAACGGTAATGTACTCGATGAGTCATCTACTCTTCGTTTAACTTCTGATTAATTTCGTTCAGATTAACTCTTACCATTTTTGGAAACCATATATCAAATCCATTGCAAAATTAGCATCTGCTAAATTTGCATGTCTTTATCCTGCTCATCACTTTCTTACTCCAGATTCTATTCTTTGTCTCTATAAATCTCAAATCTGTCCTTGTATAGAATACTGTTGCTATATCTGGGGCAGATCTTCCAATGATGCCCTTTCTTTTTAGACAAAGTGCAAAAACGCATTGTAAAAATAGTTGGACCTGCTCTTGCAACCAACCTCCAACTATTATCACATTGTCGTAATGTTGCTTCTCTTTCTTTTTTCTGTAAATACTATAATGGGATCTGCTCTAAAGAGCTAACATCTCTTTTGCTGTCTACTAAAATCCATTCTCGTGTTATTTGTTATTCAATTGTCTCATCCTTTTACTATGACTGTTCCAAAATGCTCCAAAAATTCTTATTTGTCCAGTTCTTTTCCTCGAACATCAGTTCTTTGGAATTTGCTCCCATCATCTTGTTTTCCTGATTCAAATAATTTGCAGTCTTTTAATCTATATGTTGCTCTATAAACTTCATCTTTTCTTTTCCAGTAACTTCTAACTCTAATAGTGGTTGCTTGCAGCCTTGTTGGAAGTGAAGATGTTTAAAAAAAAAAAGTATTGATAAAGTTTACATTTGTGTATTTGAGTCATTTAAATAAATTTATTTGCTAAAAATAATTTTTGATTTTTGCTTCTTAATAATTTTTTTTTAATTAAAGTTGTTATTGAAAATTTTTTTTTTAATATGAATTGAACAACTTTGTTTCACATTTTTCTAAAATAACTTTAGAAAACTAGTTTTTATAATTTTGTAATATTGCGATTGTTTTTATGATGTTATTTGAATGTTAAATTTGTGATGTTGCGAAGTGTTGTTTGGATGTTATATTTGTAATATTGCAATGTGTTGATTGGAATGTATACAGTGACCAAACTTATGAGATGGTATTGAAAGTTTGGTTGAACTAACTGTTCTCATTTAGTTTAAAGTATCGAATGCTAGTTTTTATTTACTTATTTTTACAATATAAATTACAGAGTTAGATCTGTTAAATAAACATAGTAACAATCCTAAGATTAGCATAGGAAAACATTGAGTATAATCACACAAAATCCAATTATAAAAAACAATGGTGATGGTAAAAAGTTAGACAGCCTAGAAAAAAGATTTGAAAAGTACATCAAAGCAGTAGTTAAACCCTGTGATTACAGATTAACAGTATAGTGCTTCATCCAAAAATATATTGGTGCTGTATTCATGAATATATATGTGGTAGAAAATGCTAAGAGTGCTACTACATTGACTAATAAATATGTAGAACATGTGAGGAATGCTGAACATGTGGAGGAGTGCTAAACATGTAAGGAATGCTGACAAGTAGGTAAAACATCAACTGAGGTTTTTGTTCTGAGGGCAAGCAATTTATCAATTAAAAATTTCTAAGTTAATTAAAAAAATTAAAATAAAGTTTGCAGTTTATGGTTAAAATTAAAGACGACCATGCAAAAGTGGACTCAAATACACAAATGTAAACTTTATTAATACTTTTTTTTTTTTAATTCACCTCCCCAAGGCTGAGAAGGCCGCTACAGTTGAGGAGGCTACTTTTTGTGGTTACAACCCTCTTTTAACTCTATAACTCCGAAACACGAACCTCAAAGAACAAGGCCGCTGCGCGGAGAAATAAGTTGAGCGTTGAACTACCAGTGATTTGGTGGGGATCGAACTTGGAACTTCTTGCTTATGAGGGCTCTACCACTTCACTGCTACCGCATAGTGTATATATATATATATTTATATATATATATTTATATATATATATATATATTTATATATACATATCAGGGGCTATTCTAGACCGTTTTTGACAGCGTCGACCAAATTTGACCTTTTTTTTATACATATGTTTACAGGAAATATTGTTTTTTTTTTGCTAAAAATGCCGATTTTCTGCTAAATTTTTTTGGGATAGGGGGGTACTATCGCCCAAAAATTTTTTTCTAGAATAGCCCCTGTGTATATATATATATATATATATATATATATATATATATATATATATATATATATATATATATATATATACATACATACATACATACATACATATATATATATATATATATATATATATATACATATATATATATATATATATATATATATATATATATATATATATATATATATATATATATATATATATATATATATATATATAACCCTCGGAATTAGGAAAATTGAGGTCGGCAGTAATTTGCCGACCTCAATGGTTTAAAATGGATAGTTCTGTATACAACCTTGAGGAACTCCTGAAGTTACAGGATATAAAGAAGAGTGCTGACCATCGGGGACAACTTTAATACTACGTCTAATAAGGAATGGTTCAATAATCTTAAAGATGTTACCTGACCTACCGTAAGAAGAGAGCTTATAGAGACCAGTATACCAAACTTTATCAAAGACTTTAGAAATGTTGAAAGCAATAACCTTAGCCTCTCTATATCTATATACCAGCCTCGCACCCCTCCTTCATCTATTAGGCTGGCACAGATGTATTTTTAATACATTGTTTCCAGTTTAGGATGTTGAATGCTGGATCTTCTTGACTCAATGCGTGAGTTTTGCTTGTGTTTTTATTACTAGGCAACTCATTCTATTATCATTCTATTAATGAGGGTACAGCTCTAAAACTCAGTTTTATGGTTTTAATTTAAAAATGAATAAAGTACCAAAAACTATAAAACACAAAAAGCCATCATCATCACCAAGTTCTCTAAACCTATCATTCACTAATATTCATGGTTTTCGAAGTAACTTTTCTTCTGTTGAGTCTTATCTCTTGCAAAGTTCGCCTGACCTACTTGCTCTTTGTGAGACTAATTTGAGTTCGGCTGTCTCATCTTGTGATCTTAGTGTTGATGGTTATCTTCCTCTAATTCGTAAAGACTCCAATAGTCACATGCTTGGCCTGGGCATTAACATTCGTAAGAATTCACCAATTTGTTGTGAAACTAGGTTTGAATCCACAGACTATTCTTTTATGTGCTTTCGTTTAGCACTGCTTCACTCTATCGTCTTTCTCTTTGTTCTATATATCTCTCCTTCATCTCAAGACTGCACTCTTTTTGATGTTATTTCTGATGATATTGACCAAGCCCTCTCTCTTTATTCATCAGCTATTATAGTTGTTGTCAGTGACTTTAATGCTCACCACTCTGAATGGCTTGGCTCTAGTGTCAGTAATTCTGCAGGCATTAAAGCCCACAACTTTTGCTTTTCTCAATCCCTAACTCAAATAGTCAACTTTCCAACTCGCTTTCCAGACAACCTGAATCATTTACCTTCTCTACTCGACTTATGTCTTGTTTCTGACTAGTCGGTGCTCTGTTTCTCCACATTCACCCTTATGTGCTTCTGATCACAGTTTGATCTCTCTAAAACTAATATCTCATTCTTCTTCATCACCTGAATCCCCCTTATTATCGTACCTCTTACAACTACAGTAAAGCTGACTGGGATTCTTTCCATGATTTTCTTTGTGATGGCCCTTGGGTAGAAATCTTTTGTCTTCCTGTTGACAAATGTGCTTCTTACATAACTTCGTGGATTCAGGCTGGCATGGAATCTTTTGTTCCCTCTTGATGATTCCAGGTCAAGTCTCACTCTCCTCCATGGTTTTCCTTACACTGTGCTGCTGCGATTACCAATCTAAACCGTTACTTCCATATCTATCAGCAAAACTATTCTCCAGAAAACAGACGTCTGTTTATTTCTGCTAGAAACCATTGTAAAGGTTTTGTCTAACGCCAAAGCCCGCTATTCTCAGGTCATGAAACTCGTATCTCAAAAATTTTGCTCTCGCAACTTCTGGAGAATCTTTAATAGTATTAATAATAAGGGCAAATCCACCTCTCTTGTATGGCTCAGACTTTGTCACCACATCTAAAAAAAATGTTGAATTGTTTGCTAAAAACTTTTCATCAAAATCATCTCTTGATTCCACTAGTTGCGTTCTACCTGATATTGCCAACAAACAGATTGATCCATTGCTTAACATTCGTATCTCTCTAGCTTCTAAAATGATTTCCTGCCTAGACTCTTCTACAGCTCGTGGCCCAGACAACATACCTGTTATAGTCTTGCAGAAGTGTTCTCCGGAGCTGTCATCTATACTCTCAAAACTAGATAATGGTGCGTTAGATAATGGTGGAGAGGTTAAGGCCATCGGTCTTGACATTTCAAATGCTTTAAATAAAGTTTGGCATGCTGGTCTTCTCCATAAGCTTTCTTCTTATGGTGTATCGGGCAACATCTTTAAGATTATTGAATCCTTCCTTTCCAATCGTAGTATAAAAGTTGTCCTCGATGGACAGCACTCTTCTTCTTATTCTGTAGTTTCAGGGGTTCCTTAAGGTTCTATCCATGGCCCTATACTCTTTTTAATTTCCATAAGCAGTTTTCCAGATATTCTCACATCGAAGTTGGCATTGTTTGCTGATGATACTACCATTTATTCTGGTCGCGATAAGTAACCAACTCTCTCTGATTGCTTGGAGGGGGGATTTGAGCTTGAAAAGGATCTCACTTCTGCTACAGCATGGGGCTCACAGTGGCTGGTGAACTTCAATACAGATAAAACTCAATTTTTTTCAGCCAATTGTTATTGCAATAAGTTAGATCTTCCTATATTTACGAACAGTGATGTACTTGATGAGTCATCTACTCTTCATCTTCTAGGATTAACACTTACTTCCGATCTTTCTTGGAAACCAAATATCAAATCAGTTGCAAAATTAGCATCTGCTAAGGTTGCATCTCTTTATTGAGCTCAACACTTTCTTACTTCGGATTCTATTCTCTATCTCTATAAATCTCAAATCCGGCCTTGTATGAAATACTGTTGCCATATCTGGGGCAAATCTTTTAATGATGCCCTTTCTCCTATAGACAGAGTGCAAAAACGCATTGTAAACATCTTATAGGGGAAGTCTCTAGAAGTTTGATAAAGTTGAAATCCAGACTTTTTTTTAAAAAATAGGTTCTTTTTTAAAAAAAAACTAATTTATTGTTAACCACCAAAAAATAACAAGCGCTCAATATGAAGTTATGGTTGACTTGAAGAATAACTTTAAAATCTATACATAATAGGAAAATCCATTGTTTTTTTTTATACCACAATAGGCATTACAAAAGTAAAGAAATAGAAGTAAAAGGATCCAATTTTTACCAGGAATTAAATTAGGATCTTTTGGTTGATTACAGAATTGTAACAGCAATAAGAACTGGAGTGTTACCTAAAAACCTTGAAAAAGGTTTTTAGGTAACACTCCAGTTCTTATTGCTGTTTTTCATTCTAAGTAGCTCACTTCAGCTGACATTTTTTCATTCTAGGTAGCTCACTTCAGCTAACATTTTTTCATTCTAGGTAGCTCACTTCAGCTAACATTTTTTCATTCTAGGTAGCTCACTTCAGCTAACATTTTTTCATTCTAGGTAGCTCACTTCAGCTAACATTTTTTCATTCTAGGTAGCTCACTTCAGCTAACATTTTTTCATTCTAGGTAGCTCACTTCAGCTAACATTTTTTCATTCTAGGTAGCTCACTTCAGCTAACATTTTTTCATTCTAGATAGCTCACTTCAGCTAACATTTTTTCATTCTAGGTAGCTTACTTCAGCTGACATTTTTTCATTTTAGGTAGCTCACTTCAGCTAACATTTTTTCATTCTAGGTAGCTCACTTCAGCTAACATTTTTTCATTCTAGGTAGCTCACTTCAGCTAACATTTTTTCATTCTAGGTAGCTCACTTCAGCTAACATTTTTTCATTCTAGGTAGCTCACTTCAGCTAACATTTTTTCATTCTAGGTAGCTCACTTCAGCTAACATTTTTTCATTCTAGGTAGCTCACTTCAGCTAACATTTTTTCATTCTAGGTAGCTCACTTCAGCTAACATTTTTTCATTCTAGGTAGCTCACTTCAGCTAACATTTTTTCATTCTAGATAGCTCACTTCAGCTAACATTTTTTCATTCTAGGTAGCTCACTTCAGCTAACATTTTTTCATTTTAGGTAGCTCACTTCAGCTGACATTTTTTCAGTCTAGGTAGCTCACTTCAGCTGACATTTTTTCATTTTAGGTAGCTCACTTCAGCTAACATTTTTTCATTCTAGGTAGCTCACTTTAGCTAACATTTTTTCATTCTAGGTAGCTCACTTCAGCTGACATTTTTTCATTCTAGGTAGCTCACTTCAGCTGACATTTTTTCATTCTAGGTAGCTCACTTCAGCTGACATTTTTTCATTCTAGGTAGCTCACTTCAGCTGACATTTTTTCATTCTAGGTAGCTCACTTCAGCTGACATTTTTTCATTCTAGGTAGCTCACTTCAGCTGACATTTTTTCATTTTAGGTAGCTCACTTCAGCTAACATTTTTTCATTCTAGGTAGCTCACTTCTGCTAACATTTTTTCATTCTAGGTAGCTCACTTCAGCTGACATTTTTTCATTCTAGGTAGCTCACTTCAGGTAACATTTTTTCATTTTAGGTAGCTCACATCGGCTAACATTTTTTCATTCTAGGTAGCTCACTTCAGCTAACATTTTTTCATTTTAGGTAGCTCACTTCAGCTGACATTTTTTCATTCTAGGTAGCTCACTTCAGCTGACATTTTTTCATTCTAGGTAGCTCACTTCAGCTGACATTTTTTCATTCTAGGTAGCTCACTTCAGCTGACATTTTTTCATTCTAGGTAGCTCACTTCAGCTGACATTTTTTCATTCTAGGTAGCTCACTTCAGGTAACATTTTTTCATTTTAGGTAGCTCACTTCGGCTAACATTTTTTCATTTTAGGTAGCTCACTTCAGCTGACATTTTTTCATTTTAGGTAGCTCACTTCAGCTGACATTTTTTCATTTTAGGTAGCTCACTTCAGCTAACATTTTTTCATTCTATATAGCTCACTTCAGCTAACATTTTTTCATTCTAGGTAGCTCACTTCAGCTAACATTATTTCATTCTAGGTAGCTCACTTCAGCTGACATTTTTTCATTCTAGGTAGCTCACTTCAGCTAATATTTTTTGGAGATTGTAGGTTTCTTTTCATTTTCTAACAGAAAAAACTATGAATGAATATCATTAACATAGTATTTTTTTTGTTGTAATGTATTTTTAAAAAATGCTCAAAAATGCTTTTGACAGGTATTATACATATTGGGGATTGCTCAAGAACTTTGAGCGGTGGGGGGTGGGTCCCAAATATTATTTAAAAAAAGAAGCGAAAAATTAAATTAAAATTTCAAAAATAATAGAGTATAATGTAAAATGGTAAATAATAAAATAGTAAAATGGTGTCAAATGGAATAGTTAAGGATTTTAATTTATCTTTAATGGAAAAAAAGATTTTTATAGTCTATATTTTTTATTTTATATATTTAAATACTTTCAATAATAATATTTTCAATATGAATATTGAAAGTATTTAAATATATAAAAATCAAATAATTTTTTTTTTAAGTTTTTTATGAAACTTTATTTGATTAAAAAAAAATTTATTCTATTCTACACTGACATACAGGGAGAATAAAATACGCAAATATATGTGTAATTAAGACAACATTTTGTTAAAAAACAATAAGCAATCAATAAAAACAATTAAAAAAACAACCAATAATAACAATTAAAAAATCAATCCAATAGAATAAACTTTTTTATACTTGTGATGATGTTGAATCGTTTAGAGGTACTAGAGGTTGAGTTTTCAGTTGTGCGGCACTTTTTTGTGCAATAAAACTCAGCGTCTTTTACGTATCGCTTTGGAATGTATGTTTGACATAGCCAAACCTTGCAATTTGAATTTTCACACTGGTACCTTTCCATATTTTGACTTGCTGAAGCTTTGCCTAAAATTTTTTGGCACTTTTTACTTTTAAATTGGTTTGCAGCTAATATTTTCGTTGGACTTGTTGCTTGGTTTATTTGCTGTTTGCCATTAGAGGTAAGCTTATGTTGTTTTTTAGCTTGCTTTGCTGCTTTTTTGCTCTCAGCATCTTTCAACCTTTCAAGTATTTCAGCTTGTTGAGACACTCCCGTACAAATCATTTTTTTTTTTTCAGTGTCAATGCGTTGGATGCAAAACATTGGTTGCAAAGCTGTTGCAAGTGATAGGGCTGATTGCAGTTGTTTTTCAACCTCTTTTTAAATTTCCTTTTGAATATCCAGAGTTACTACAATATTGAAGGTTGTTTGCAGACAGAGTGGCTTTTTTGGTGAATTTGGAGCTGATGCTAGATGTTGGTGTAGAATCAGAGGGCAGTGGCTGAGTTAGTGTAGTTCCTGGTACTAGTATTGATGATGGTACTATCATAGATTCTGGTTGTTGAGATGAAGAAGGCTCAGGTTCAGATTATGGTGTTTCAAATGTATTAGCGATTTGCAACTTTGACATCGATTTTATTTATGTCAAGTAGAAACAAGCCAGTATTCTGAAACCCAGTGACTATTTGGGTGTGTAAAAACTTCACCAGAGCTGTAAAGTTTTTTTTGCTGGTGACTAAAACATTCTTTTGATAAGTTACTGAACTTTGTCTCTGCATAAAGCTGTTGAAGTAACTTACACCAAACTCTTTTGACATGGCAATAAACGCCGACATCTAGTGGCTGCAGAATAAGTGGCGAGTGAGCTGGTAAGCAAATTAACAAGATATTGTTTTTGATGCAAATAAGTACGACCCGATAAGTGACGTGTCACATGTCACATCTACAACTAAAATATGAATACCTAAAGTTAGATATAATGACTATAATTAGATTGATATTATCTTTTGTGAATGTAAAATTAGATAAACATAGTTAGATTGAACTAGTTACCTGGAATTTACTTAATGGCGGAAACATACATGTTAGTGAGTTACTGCACAAATTGCTTATCTTCCATCCATCCGGATGAAGATATAGTATATATGGCATCATCTGGACCACTTAAACACCAATCTCTGTACAGATATTTTATTGATTTAAAAATAAAGTATGGAGCAAGACAATTACCAGCAGCATTAATGTAGTTTCCAACTGTATAATGGATTTTTTCATTGTTGCCAACCAATTTCAATGATCATTTTGCACCACGCCAGCAAACTATATTTTGCTTACCTTGATCACCAGAGAAGCCAATTTCATCAAAATTCCACAAATGACATGGAGTGTTTTGGTTAATACCTGCTACGTTAAATTCTCTTTGCAGTGTGTTGAAATACTTTGCAACTATTTCTTGCGTGCAAGAAGCGGCTCTGAGTGATGAAATATTGCCTATGGCTCTAATGCTCAGCCAATGACTCCATCGTTTTATGAAAAGGTTATACCAATCTTTTTCTTGTGTACCATTAGGAAACAAATGAGATTGACCTTGGTGTTGCAAATAGTCGGTAACTAGTGTGATGATGTTATTGTAAGTTCTACCAAAGCTCCAATCAGATAATTTGGTGAGCGTGTCTACCAAAACTGATTCAAATTGTTTTGACAATCTCGTTCTTGAACCACTGCCAATTGTTTCACCTATGTTGTGGACACGTCTGTGAAGAGTTGCTACTGGTATGCTGAATGATTTAGCAGATTTGTTAAGTGAAAATTCACTGCTTTGTTCTTTAAACACTGCAAGCGCAACTTGTTCTTCGATGTATAATTTTTCTTTTTTCTTTGCATGCAATTTGTTTCGAGGCATGTTTTATATTAAATTAAATTTAACAATAATTCATTTGAAATTTATGCACAAAGTTTATAGAGATACCTTGGTCACTTGAGACTTAATTAATTAATAAAAACTGCATTTAACAAGAGAGTAACTAGCCTATTTCATTCATTTATTAGAATCATTTAATAAAAGTATTCAGTAAAAGTCATTCCTTTAAATTCAAAAAAATTTCATTGAAAAAATTTTTCAATAAAAAAAATTTATTGTTGGAGATTTAGGGTGGAATGCAAGAAGCGAACTTGAGTCGCTTATTATTAGTGTATTTTATTTAACCTCACAATTCTCCTTTTCCGTTTTTTATTTATAACTTTTTTTCCTAAATAGCAAATTTAATTTTGAAAAAAGATTCTTGATCAGCGTAAAAAGTTATACCAGAAAAATTTTTAAGTTCAATGATATCAAATTTAACTTCCGAGATTTTTAAGTTCAAGATAATAAAAAAAATCTTATTATGCATACAAAAACTTAAAAATTTATAACAAATTTTTTTTCATTAAAAATTATATTTGATATCAACTCAGAAAAGTATTCTCTACAACGTGATTTAAAAATATTTGCAAAAGATTATCAAATAATAAAGATAATAAAGAGCAAAAGAATAAATGTCATAACTAGTTCATTCTACCCGCTATTTCATTTTACCCTGTTCTACTCTATCACACCCTGTAAATATCCATGGCTAACATCACCCGAAAGGATCGAACAAATCCTTTTAGATGGGCATTATATAGACCTAGTGTGAACATTTAGAGCTGTTTTTGAAATCTTTTAACTACGTCCGAGCCATTTTTTTCATTTTTAAGTTATATAGTGAAAATAACCAAAATCCAAGATTTTCCAAAAAAATAAACAGCTCAAAATCATAAATTACAGTGATTTTTTTAAGTTGTAGGTAGAGATCATAGAGATCATAATAAAATAATTTTAAGTCATTTCAAACATCCAAAAGTTTGTCAGAGCCATTTTTCTCATTTTAACGTTCTATGGTAAAATAACCACAAAGTGTAAAATTCCATAAAGTATATTTTCACAACTTGCTTGGTCTGGACAATATTTATGATAAAAAATAAACAGATTCTTACATATTGCAAATTTGAGACTAGAATTAAAAGCTTTCTTCACAAAATGCATAATCCAAAAACAGTTTTTAAATTTCTCAAAAAATTCTAAAATTTACAATTTCTAATTTTTTTTAGTCCAAAACATATATTTCTGAAAAAGTTGAGTTTTTAGGTGTTGTTTGTTACAGATGCTTGCTGTTATAGTCAACAACACAATTAAAGAGTTGTTTTCCATATTCTGGATGAGTTGGAATGCGCTTGTACCGCTCTCAGTGAACCTTGAACCTTGAATGCATTGCTTCGGATGCTTGTTCGCTGAAGATTCCGAGGGAGGTTTGATGTTTTTCTACAAATTCAGAAACATGGTAGAAAACAGCATGGACCTTAGGTGTCACCGATATTGGCAAGAATAGGAAAGAAGTTTTAAACTTCTGAATCGTTTCTTTATAATTTTCCTGCAGAGTTGTTCCAAAGCATGAAGTGACAACTTCTTTGAAATGTCTTAGAGTTTCAATGAAACCAAATGCTTGATAGGCACAAGCTTTTTCTGCCATTCTTTGGAGAATGTCAAGGTTTTGCAAAAGCTTATGACATTCATTGCCAGCAAAGTGTCAGCCATGGTATGGCTGGAGCTGAATGTGCAGCAAAGTTGGCCATTCTTTGGCACCAGGCCATAACTCAGAAAGATTCTTGAAAAGATGATTGACAATTCCAAGAAGAAGATGGAGTTCCATTGGTGGAATCACATCCAAAATGAGTGTTGAGTCACCCATTTTAATCAGTGGTGGATGGATTATATTGTCAAAATCTTTTGCTGATTTTGTATCCGATCCAGCTGCAACATAGGCTTCAAATCTCTCCTTGATTGATCCGAAACTTCTGGATGTTCCACATTCTGAGAGATTGTCAGAATCAATGTTGCACCAGCAACAAGGGTGTTTGCTTGAATGGGATTGAATTCCGCAAATGATGTTGGCCATCTTGAGATCGCATGAAATGCAGAAAGAAACATCATTTAATTGAATGATGTTCATCATCAATTTGACGTTCTCATATGTTTCAGAAACATTTTCAGTGATGGCAACTATGAGCTGCCATTTGACACCTGTGTCTCGGGCAGATGAGCTTGTCAGCAAGCGAAGACTTTTTTGCTGAGGACTTCTTGTTTCATCATCTTCATCAGTTACCTTGATAACTGCTAAGCTCATTTTCAAGAATGATCCTCCTCCATCAATGCCAAGCTTGACAAAATGATTGGAGCCGTATTCCCTTGACAACAACACCTTGTTGGTTAAGTCCTCAAGATTTTTGCAGTGAATGATTGTTCTCTTCTCTTCAGCTTTTCCTTTTTCTGCTGAAATGTTGACAACTGATAGTTGAAAGAAATCATTCAACGATTTTCCTACAGCAGCAAACTTTTGCTGGAAAAATGGCTCAACTAGTCGAGTTTCTGTTGCTTTGTTAAGTGTTGAGGCAAGTTGTCGCATTCCCGTGTTGGATAGTCCTGTGTTCAACTGAACATTTAACAAGCTTTGCATTGTAAGTGTTGAACTGGTTGATTTGCGTGCAGATGCTGGGCCTAAAAAGCAAATGAAATAAATTTAACAACTTTTTGTTACTTGTGAATGATTACAACAACAATAGTTATGAGTATAAGTGATTCCCACAGAAGTTTATTATTACCTGGTGGTAATGGAAATAACTGCCCTCCTCTTGCTTGACTCAGCCGGACAGATGATGGCAGATGCAATTTGCTCAACACCAACAGGATCTGACTGGACCAATGCTTGCAAGTTTTGGGGTCTTGTTCCGATTGTGCATGAATGTCTGAAACCTCTTGCAAAAATGGAAAAACATTGTGCGCATCTTTTCTCTGATAACTGTAAGCGGGACTTTGGTGAAGGGCCAGGCTTAGAAGATTCACCTTGGTCAAGATTTCTGTTCTGTTCTTTTGGTGCCGAGGGATGTTTCTGGTTGAGCTTGAGTTTTGCTATTTGGCAAATGAGGCAGTCACATGGACCAGATGTTCGTGTCAAAGGCTTGACAATGATTGCAGAGAAGTTGTAGATTGCAGGAAGTGAAACACTCATGTCCCCAGCATCTCTTTTTTGCAAGAGAGTTCGGCAAGCATTGCAAATAGCCTGTGGGACTCTTTCATCTGCAAAGTCAATGTCTGTTTTCAACAATTTGTGAATTCTTCCAATGATAAAGTCATTTAACTCTCGGTCTCCTTTCTTCATGCAAAGAAAACAAACAGACTTTCTGCATTCTTCATGTGTTTTTGATTTATTTGGCATTTTTGATGCTTTATGTCTTCATTTTAAAAAATGATCTTCATTCAACAAGGAAAAATAATTATGAATGTTTTTTATTTCATAAATTTCATGATAATCTTTATGTGTACACAATTTTTTTGTGTACATAATCTTATTGTGTACTTCATGCCAATGGAAGGGGGATGACAGGGAAGGATTTAACCCTTTTTAATTTGAAAAGTTAGTGCATGCGTGCGTGCGTGTGTGCATGCGTACATGTACATAAAATCATTGCTGATGCTTAGTCATTACAAAGTAACTAAATTCAAATGAAATTCATTTTTTTTAATTTCCAATAATTATTTGACCTTCTGGGATGTTTGAAATGACTTAAAATTATTTTATTATGATCTCTATATACCTACAACTTAAAAAAATCACTGTAATTTATGATTTTGAGCTGTTTATTTTTTTGGAAAATCTTGGATTTTGGTTATTTTCACTATATAACTTAAAAATGAAAAAAATGGCTCGGACGTAGTTAAAAGATTTCAAAAACAGCTCTAAATGTTCACACTAGGTCTATATAATGCCCATCTAAAAGGATTTGTTCGGTCCTTTCGGGTGATGTTAGCCATGGATATTTACAGGGTGTGCTATTCGTTTTATGAAAAAATATTTTTTTTAATTTAATTATCAAAAGTTTTGTAGAAAATGCATTTTTTTCATTTTAAATTAAAAAACCATAGTTATTTTGTAATAAAATCTAAAATAATCTAAAATAATAATTTTATATGAAATAATTATTATAATTATAATTTTTGCTTCTTTTGAGACCCACGTTGACCTATTTTTAAAAGACTTTTTTTAATAATATTAGAGACCCACCCATTGTTCATGGTTCAAGCAACCCCTAAATTTAATTTTTATAACCTAATTTTAAACATACAGTGTCATCTTATAATATAAAACACAAAGAGTAAACATTCAAAAAAAGTTGTTTGGATTGACTTTTTCAGAGTTTTTATTTATTGACATAAATAAAAACTCTGAAAAAGTAAGTATAGGTGAACCACTTATGATCAAAATGCAAACTTAGGGGTATTTGGTTATAAGGCTAAAAGATACTTAAGCCCAAGCTTTCTGCCCAAAACTTGAATCTTGGTCAATAAATGTATACTAAAGCCCAAGTTTATTATTTCAGTGTGGTATCATTATTGACGGTCATGCGTATTATGTGATATACAACTATATCACATAATACGCCACTATATCACATAATATCACAACGGTCGTATTATGTGATATACAACTATATTTTATTTATATACATATTTATATAATATATATTTATATACATAGGATGTATTAAAAGAAAAATCAAGTGGTTTAAAAGAAGTGAGTGTCGAAGAAATTTTAGAAGCTCAACGCGTAGAACTTCTTCAAAAAGAACAATTAGAAAAAAGATTTAACTATTTACGTCACGAAAGAGGCTTAGCACCTTTTATGCCCGATATGGGTCTTGATGATTATGCATGAAAAACACGCTGCTAATTGATTTTGATCCCTTTTCTTAATTTTTTGCGTTAATAAAATTTGTAGTTTTTTTTTTAACTTAAACGTATTTAAGTGTGTATGTATATATATATATATATATATATATATATATATATATATATATATATATATATATATATATATATATATATATATATGCATACGTATATAATCTTGCCATTAGTTGAAAACTATAAACAGGTAGTATAATTTTATTATGAGTAAAAAAAATTTCAACTTTGAGTTTGTACATATATTGTTTAGAGTATTTGAGTAGTAAATTACAATTTATGAAACAAAATTATTATTAATACCAAGTATTATATTTTATAAAAAAAGTTTATTTTTAGAAAAATAGTAAATTGTTTATACTCAATTTTAAATTTAATCTGAATTTGAAGTTGTTTTTTCACGATAATTAAATGGTTAATTAATACGATAATTGAATGGTTCATTAATAAAATAAGGGGTGAATAAAAAAAAGCAATTGCTTTTACTCAACAAGTTTTAAAGGACATCCAGGTCCAAAAAATGTATAAGACACATACAATAAACACCAAAATCAGGTAACAAGTAGCAAAAAAATGTATAAGACACATACAACAAACATCAAAATCAGGTAACAAGTAGCAAAAAAATGTATAAGACACATACAACAAACACCAAAATCAGGTAACAAGTATCTAAAAAATGTATAAGACACATACAACAAATACCAAAATCAGGTAATAAGTGTAATAAGTAACAAAGTATTGTTACAAAACAAAAACACTGCAAATGACAAAACCATAATTAGTATGTAACATGCGGTTAGCGACAAAAGTTTTAACAAAAATTTACGAAGTTTTTTTATGAAGCTGTTTGATATTTTTGGAAATTAACTATGTAAAGTGGCAAGTTATTCCCAACGGTGATAACTCTGCTGAAGAAACAGTTTTAAAAGATTTTTACCTAAAAGTTTTCTTTAAAAATAAACTTGTATTATGGGTTTATTTTCAATATGGATCAACCTACGGGAAAGTTTCACAACATCGTTTCGGAAAGAAGGGTGAAAATCCTTTTAAATGCTTTTGCGCGGTGCTCTGTCACAAGACCGTTTCTTTGGGGCACATAAAATAAAGAAAGAAAAAAAAGTAACAGATGGATTTTTAACACAAAATCATATTTCAATAATTATAGCAATATCTTAATTAAACAATTATTTTCGAAAGACTTGTAATTGTTTATTTCTTCACTTTCCTTACCACAAACTCAAAAACTTTTTGTTCCTCGCAAAATAAATCTGTAGATGAATTTCCAACTACCACTTAATTACTCCAAGGTATTTCTAATTTCTTTTATTCATTGTCATCCAACATATTTTCAAATAGTTTTGTCACATGAGGAAGCATCTTTGATTTTTTTAAGCATCCATCTATCTCGTTTTATCTTAACAAAGTTTTATCATATCCATTTTTCGAAAAAGTAAATGTTGCTTTTCCAATAATGAACAAGCATCACAGCAAACAGAGGTAGTTTTAGGATAAGAAAGGTGTGTGTGGAGAGGGAGGGGGGGAAGGGTTGTATGGGAACCATCCAAAGAAGGTGATTTTCAAGTTATAGTCGGTTTTTTGACGAATTTGGTCTGGTATTTTACACAATTCAGTTTGGTGAATTATAGTTAAGGGCTTTTTTTTTTTTTTTTCAATGGAACCAGTTGGTACTTTTTAGAGATTCACCCCCTCCTCCTTGCCTTTGACAACAATATCTGTTTTATCCACCACAACAGTTGCATGCCGCAAACATGTATTTACGTTATCAAGAGCGGTTGTTACAAAAGTCGTATGAACTGCTTTAATTATTTTAATTGGTCTTTGGAAAAGTTTCTAAAGACAAAATAAAATGCGATGTCTTCTAAAAACAACTTTCGATGTTTTCAAACATGTCGTTATTTTTATAACCTAGATCTGCAGACCACATATATATATATATATAAAAATTATGTCAGTGTGTTCTACAAATAGAGTACTCTATGTTCTTAAAGAACAAAGAAGTAATAAATTAGTAAAACACTTATCTAACTTTTATCTTCAACATTATGTTTCACTATCAGTAGGTTTATCAGGAAGAAGTTCTGGTTAGAACATTTGCTTCTAAAGCAAATGTTCTAACCAGAACGCCACGGCCGGTCTGTTGTAACTGGACGTCATGAGCATGAATTTCAATAACTAGATGTTACTTTTTTTGTTTTTTGTTTATTACGCTTATTTCTGCAAATAAAATAAAGAGAAAAAAACACAACAACTGAAAAAAAAGATAAAATGACCTCAAATTAGTTACTCTCACCTGATAAATTAATGTTTTTTAAAACCACTTTCTCTCTCGAGCTTATTAGGATCCAACACCATTCACCACACCCACCCCCGTATATTAATTTTGAAGAAATTTAAAATAGTTTCGCAATTTTTTTACAACCCTTTCTTTACCGGTAACCCGCATGGCGAAGAATAAATCATGCCTTTGTTTTACCTGCTCTCCGCATTACAGTAGATGTTTTGGAACTTGTACTGTGTCTTAAATGTTTTTAGTCTTATAAAATCACGGGGGTCTAAAAAGTTATAGAGACTTTGTTTTAAAGCATAAGTTAAAACATAAGTCACTCCATCATAGATTAAAATTTGTGAAACCAACAAGAAAACTTTATTTTTTTATTTTAATAAAGAAGTATTTTAGTTTAAAAAAATTTTTCTTACAAATGAAATTTCTTTTGTAAGTTAATTTTCAAAAGTGTTATCAGTTGATGAGAAAAAGATAAATACGTTTTTTTTGTTAGAAACTTAAATGAAATTATCAACTTTGCCATACATTTGAATACTTTTTGAAAGGTATTTCAAACTTTTGGTACTCGATTTGTTATGCTATAAGGTACCGAAGGGTACCTTATAACATTGCAAATCGATGTATATGGACATATTTTATAATTTGAAGGCTTATTAATAGCATCAAACTGAAATAAAAAAGACAGTTAAACAATTTATTTTACACAAAAAACAAACAAAAAAACAAAAACAATAAAGCTGTGTTTGTATTTTTAACTTCAACAAAATCATAGGACTTTAAGGTGGTAGCCCTATAAAAAAGGTGATTTTGAGAAATAAAAAGAAATCTGCTATGGTTAAGTGTTTATATAGTTTCTTGGAGAGAATGAAGTTGATTTCAATGAAAATTAAAAAAAAAATACATTTGGTTGATGGATCAACCAAATGTATGATGAATGGTGGAAAAAGTCACAAAATCAACAAAATTGATCATATTTAAAAATGTTCTTCGTCATATTTCTTTAACTGTTTTCAATTAAATTTTAGGATACTCTACATTGCATCTAGATACTCGATTTAACCATCAGATTTTACCTAAATCAGAATACTAAAAAAGTTATTGACTTTTTTGGATGAACCCATAGACTTTGAGTAACTTTGTGGGAAGTTTTGTAACGTTTAGGTCTAAAAATCAGTATTTATAGTGATTCAAAAAAATTCTGTGAGTTAAATGAAGTGCATATTAGTTGTGAACATACACTGAAAATTTGAAAACAAAAACTATATCAATTTATCGCATTTTAAGTTTTCAAAAAACGCTCGAAATGCGAAGTTGAGAAATACACAAAAGAAAGTTTAAAAAGTAAAAATAATAACAAATAAATCTTGAAATCCTAATAACTTGCTATAGCATAAGAGCCTCTAAGGCTTCTTTTTTTTTTTCAAATGTCGCTGTAGCTCTTCTGCTTTTCGCGTTTACATTTTAGGTTTTGACATGCAAATTCTTTCCCAATAGCACTTCTGCCAATAAAGCTTTTAAAATTGGAAAGATGAGATTTTTTTCCACAGAGGAATTGAATTGCATACTTTTGAATATTTTGAAGGGTGACTAAAAGCGCTGCTATATAAATTTCAAAAATTAGATAGCCTAAAAAATAATCAAAACTAATTAAAAAGATATGGTAGGTGATTTAATTTTTTCGAAAATGAATGTATACAGTTATGCTATTTTAGTAAAAAAAAAATTTTCGAAAAAATCATTTTTTGATCATTTTTTTATATGACTTCCATCTTAACAGTTTTCAAATTCCAATATCAGACTTATCTAATTACCCTATATACTAGTTCTTTTTCATGGTCTAACGAAAGTGTGCACTTTCTTCCCAATGACCTTTTATCAGAACCTAAAATAAGATGATTCCTGAGTACTTTTCCAGGGATGTTATGTTTTTTGGCTACTTCACTTTAAGATTGTTACCTTTTCGAGACTTTAAGGGTATCTTGCAGCTGGTTTTCTGCCCATTTTGTTCAAGATGGTATCATTATCTTGACTAAATTTGAAAAAGTTTACTAAAATTTAAAATGATTCTTTTAGATTTTATCGGTACTTAATATAATTATAGATGATTAATTACATTATATTATTGTATAGGGCATGGTGCCCATAATATAATATATTTATCATAATTTTAAGTGTTTTAATATTTGCTAGAATAGTACTGATGTGAGGGTAATAAAGCCTATGGACATTATAATGTCCAAGATATTTTTTATTTACGTTCAAACCGTAACGGAAGTAAGATTTTTTATGGCTGCTTCTGATCAAGCCCAATAACTCTAAGATTTTACAGCAAAAAAACGCCATCTACATCAGCTTCTTAGGCATCAAATTTAAGAATGACAATCGCCAAAAGTTTTCTTGCTATGAGTCAGAAGAAGAAAGAGAGAGAAACCCTAAAGGAAAGAAGCAAAGAAAGATTAGTAGAATAGCACATGAAGAGATAAAAAAAGAAATAGATTGTTTTATGGTTGGGAAAGGAATAGGTAAATTGGAAAATAAAGAAGCAATGCTAAAATATCCCCATATATACTGTATAGCAAAAAAACTATTATCTGCTCCTGCTTCATTCAGAGAGACTTTCCTCAGAGGCAGGTAACATTTTGATGAAAAAAAAGATAAATTTATTAATTATATATATCTTCATTCTTCACTGAGTCAAGTTAAATACCGTACATATTATATTTTAAAAATATAAAAGTTTTAGTTTAACAGTCATATATAAAATTTGGATTTAATTTTGTCATTTACATAACTGATTATTGCAAACAAAATAAAATTGTGTTCATTTAGAACTTTGTATTTTTTACCTAGATCTATCTATAGTCTACCTATTACCTTGATCTACCTATTTTTTACCTAGGTCTACCATATGGTATGTTATATATTATATAGATCCGAAAATTTAATAGACAACCCATGTTTATCATACACTATAAACATGTTTAAATACGAACAAAGCGAATATGAAACCAATAACAAAAAGCCCTGTTGGACAAGTATTTTATAAATTACTTTACACAGATCTTAAGAATTTAAGGCAAAAAATAAATTCCTTCCGGAATTTTGGTACATTCATATATATAATTTAACAATTTCTTCTAACTAGATAAACCAATTTATTTGTCATTATTTGGGCTGTTATTAGATTTAGCCAGAGCCAAGACTCCTAATTTTTAGGCAAGTTTGGATGTGATATTTCCCAACATTAAACCAATGTACTTTTAAACAATTAGCATCATTCTATCAAAATCTCAAATTTATATAATATAAAGCTCATTAAAAGTTTCAAATTTTATGCAAAACAATCATCATTATATTCAAAACAATCATCATCTTATACAAAAAAAGGTATCATTCTATTCAAAACAATCATTATTCTATTCAAAACAATCGTTCTATTCAAAACAATCATCATTCTATTTAAAATAATTATCATTCTATTCTAAACAATAATCATTCTATTCAAAACAATCATTATTCTATCAAAGTTGAAAACCTTTTATTTTATAAACATTATGCATCCAACTCTCACCCGGAAACTCGGTATTTCGGCAGTTTTCCTAGGTATTCGGATTTTTTTTTTTTTGCATTACTCAACACCGAGTAAATATAATCTCGAGACTAACTTCATTTGTCGCTTCAAAAACTCGTGATCTCCTTCTTAACAATAATTTGGATACACCACTTTTTGATGTATACACTTATTTTTAAGCTTATTGTTGTGTACAATGGTTTCGATCGATTGTCGGATATTTTATTCACGTTTGTAAACTTATATAGTCGGATATTTACGCTTGTGAAGTTTAAAGTCGGAATTAGAGTTTCATAAGAACCCTACCTGTTGTTTAAAATTGAATAAAAATAAAACCCTACCCATTGTTTAAAATCGACATCCGAAATCTAAGAAAAAGACGTTGTTAAAGTGCTTTTGTTAATATTTGATTGAAAAACTGTACATAGTTATATATGTAAAGCTTGCTTAATTTAATAATGCGGTAGTGGTGTAGTTGTAGAGCGCTCGCTTCATAAGCGAGAGGTTCCGAGTTCGATTTCCGCCACGTCCTTAGTCGTACCGCGCTCAACTTGTTTCTTCGCGCAGCGGCCTTGTTCGTCAAAGTTCGTGTTTCGGAGTTAAAGAGTTGAAAGAGGGTTATAATCACAAGTAGCTTCCTCATCTGTAGTGGCCATCTCGGCCTTGGGGAGGTGAATTATAAAAAAAAAAGTTTTTCATTATTGCTACCTTTTTCAACATTGGTTTTACCAGTGCGTTTAAAATATTTTAATTGAATCGTGTCAATTGAATTGTGCTATTTGAATTTGAATAAAATGACGCGTCAACGTGATATTAAAAAGTGTATTTTTCGAAATGACGTGTTTAATTAATAATACGTTTTTTTAGAAAACTTCTTTTTGATTAGTTTGTTTTACTTGTTCTTTGTCATGTATTAAAAAGTATTGTTAAATATGTGAAAAAATAAATTCTTGATTTATTATTATTTTTAACTTTATTTGATTTTATAAAAAGTTAAAAGAAAATAATCTCAAAAAGTATGGTGTAGAAGTTTTTTGATATGGTGTATCGTGTAGGTAGGTAAAAATTCCTTGGTAAGCACTAATTTGCGCTTAAACCAATAAAAGTTTGAATTGGAGAAAAAATATTATATTGCCGCTGTCTTGCACCTCTTCCAGCTAAAACGACAGTTGTTGCAAAGATTTCAAAATCCCTAAAAATGAGCTTTTTTCAAAACTTTTTATAAATATCATTCAATTTAAATTTAGGTTAGTATAGACAATGACCAAGGATTTAAATTGATAGGTTTGCATAAGCACTGACCAAGAACTTAAACTTTGTTTATAAATGTTAAAAATGAAATCAATGATTATAAAAGAAGTAAGGTAACATTATTTAGGTTTTTGAGAAGAAAAAAAACTCAAACAGAACAGTGAACCACAATATTGTTTGAGTCCATTAGGAAAATTAATCAAGTATGAAAATTGTTAATGAAACGGGGGTTTAATGAACTTTAATTTTAAATTATCCTGTAGAAAATATTTTAGACATGTTATAATTCTTTGCATGTATATATAAATGTTCCAAGAAAGAAAAATTAAAGCTTCAGCCTCAAAATGACTTGCTTTCAGTTTTCAGTTTTTAGTTTTTCATTTTTGCTTTCAACCTCTGAAAGTGAAAATTTAGACAGCTGATCTTCATGTATTACTATATTAATTTTTACATCAAAAAATTTGAAAACAAATATAAAATAAATTTTACAATATAAATATCTTAGAAATTTAATATGCTTTATAAAAAAGTTGTGGTCAAATTTCAACCAACTATGTATTAACTTTAATCTATATTTACTTTGAGCCCCAACCTCTTTATAAATAAAATCTACAAATACACTGATAAACAAATAAAATTTTATTGTGCATATCTTGTTAACTAGGTGGTTTTTTAAAACAAATTAAATATGCTGATTTCAAATATGCAAACCATTTTTCACCATCACATCAAGTTGTAAAGATATTTGGGTTCAAATCTTTAGTATTTAAGGTAAAGTCCCTAATATTGTCGAAAAAAAAGTTATTCAAAAGTATGTCAACCTGGGTCTCAAAAGAAGCGTATTTTCATAGAGATTATAGAAAACATAAATATTTTTTCTCAAAAATTATTGACAAAAAAAATATGTGAAAAAATGATAAAGACTCTTAAAAAAATTTTAAACATAATGATATTTAGCAATAATACAAAAAATACTAATTTTTATTACAAATGAATAACATTTTTAAAATCTCTATGAAAATACGCTTCTTTTGAGACCCAGGTTGACATACTTTTGAATAACTTTTTTTTCGACAATATTAGGGACTTTACCTTAAATACTAAAGATTTGAACCCAAATATCTTTACAACTTGACGTGATGGTGAAAAATGGTTTGCATATTTGAAATCAGCATATTTAATTTGTTTTAAAAAACCACCTAGTTAACAAGATATGCACAATAAAGTTTTATTTGTATATTAATAATATAAATAATTTATTAAATAAATAAAATCTACTAATATTATCTAATATTAGCAACTATGATTAGTTAAGTTTATTGTCGTTTTCCCAAAATAAATTTTCTCGGACTTTTCACGTTTTGTAAATGGACTCCTCATATGGTTGCTTCAGATTATTTGTTTATTGGTATATCCAATTGTATAAAATTGAGAAATATAAAGAAGTTAAATTTATGCTGCATACAAAGAAAAAGACAAATATATTGGCTTTACAGCAGATTTTGCCCATTCCGAACTGCAGACGGTTATTACAAAACTATAAAAATTTAAAATTTTTTAATGATGGCAAGAGCTGCTTCTGTAAGTAAAAACTGTAAAAACGATTCATCTCAAAACGTTATTCAAATGGGCTTGGATACCTGATAATGTCAATCATTGCAATAAAGTGAAACTAGTTTGCAACATTGCAGCAATAACTCTAGGGTATAACAAACTAGAATAACTAAATATAATAAAGTAAGTAATTTCAAAACAATTTGCAGTTAATGGAGAACTTTGAAATTTTTTTTGTAAAAAAAAGTTTCGGTAGCATTAATATCGTGTCAAAATTGTAGCCTATTAAAATTTTTTGCTGTTGTTGTTAAATAATCTTACAACGCAATACTTATGCGAACATATTCAGATTTCAGTGCTTTAATAAACTGGTTCATAAAGTCAAGTTTAAAGTTTAGTGGTGCAATTATCTTCTGTTAACAATTAACTTTTGAGGGAGTATTTGGCACAGCCGTTGTGGGAGTGTTGCATATTTAATTAAATGAAAAATTACTTTAATGTCATGATAATTCTCTCGCATATAAACAGAGTATTTTTTTGACCGAACCAACAGTTTTGACTTTATGCATTTTGCTTTAAGTTATCAACATTCTTTATTCTGTTCGATTATATAAAAAGGATAGGAATAGATTTGTCCAGAAATTTGTTAGAAATTCCCTAATACTGATAACATGGTATGTTAATATAGGTATATTAACATACCATATATATATATATATATATATATATATATATATATATATATATATATATATATATATATATATATCACTGTTTCATAATTTTGGAGCGAGTCATGAATGAAAACACCTAAAAAAGTACTTTGGAGGGATCGAAGTACATACCCATGGAATATCAGAACAAGTGATTTTAAAATCAATGATTTCCGTCCGTGAGAGAAATTTGCATTTTAAGTTTTTTCTTATACCGGCTAAATTTGAGAGATGGGTTTTTGACAAAATTTTAACTTTTTTCTGAATAAATAACAAAGGAACAAGAACAGACCAAGACATAAAAATGATTTTTACTTCAAGAATGACTTCTTAAAGCAAAAAAGTCATTGTTTTAAATATTTCTAAACATGTTTACTGTTATAATCTACAACACAGTTAGCCAAATGAGATCCATATTCTGGGTGAGTCCTGTCTCTCTTTTACCGCTGCCATTGAGGCTTGAAGTTTAAATGCAGAGCTTTGGTGGCCTGCTCACTGTAAAGTCCAAGAGCCTGATTGCTGATGGAGATGAACTGAGACACATGGAAGAACACAGTGTGGGCCTTTGAAGTGACTGAGATTGGAAGTGCCAGATAGGCATCTTTGAATTTGTCAATGTGCTCTTGAAAATTGTCATCCAGTTCTGTTCCAAAGCAATCTGTGACTACCTTTTCAAATTGTTGAAATGCTTCAACAAATGGAAGTGCTGCATCAACAGCTACTTTTTGAATTTTTTGTTTTAGAATATCAACATTTTTCAAAAGCTTGTGACAGTGTTGTCCATAAAAATGACCACCATGAAAGGGTTGAAGAGGTATGTTTAATTCCATAGGTCAATCGTTCCCATCTGGCCAAATGTTGGTCAGATTCTTGTACAGATGGTTGACAACTCCCAACAACAAATGTAACTCCATAGGTGGAATTGCTTTCAAAATTAGTGTCTCATCTGTTGCATAGAGCAGAGGTGTGTTAATGACATTTGCAAAATGCTTCGCATTCTTTAAGTCACTTACTTTCTTAACAAATGCTTGACGAGCCTTTCTGATACTTCCAAAAGTTCTCAAAGAACCAGAAGTGCCAAGATTTGAGGAGTCAGCATCACCCCAACAGCAAGGATGTCTGCTGGCATGGGATTGAAGACCACTGACAATGTTAGCTACTTTCATGTCACATAACAAGATATAGGAAATAGAATTAGCACCTGTCAGCTTCAAAAGGTTTTTGATATTCTCATATGTCTTAGGCATTCTTTTTGATATAGCTATTATTAGCGGTTTCTTTACTCCAGAATCCTTTAATGAAGAGCTGCAAAGCCTAGGAGACTTCAAAACAGGACTGTGAGACTTAGTGCATAATCGAAAGCATGTGCATTTAATTAATTCTATTAATGCAAGGAGAAATCACCAAATAAGTAAACCTTGCACAAAATAATACGTACTGTCTTATCTAAGAGTTTATTCTTTCTGAAATTAGAATTTAAGTTTGAGTTTTAATGAATATTGGCACGTATAAGAAACTTACCAAGTTTTAATGGTAATTTAGGACTTCCACCTTATTGGCTGAGTCGAACTATTCCATTTGGAGATGCGTCTTGAGTCCCTAACACTGAAGATGCCACAGTTTCAGCAGTTTTTGTGTTTGCTTTTGTTAGGGCAATCAGATTTAAACTTCTGGCTCCAGAAGTTTATTTATGGGGTAAACCAGGCCCAAGTAATGTTAGATATTTTGCATATCTTTTTTCAGTTTTAGTTGATTTTTCATGATTTTTATCAACTGCCAATGGAGATGGTGCTTTGCATTTTGTTTTGTCAATTTGACAAATGATACAATCATAAGGCAGAGAGTTTCTTGTTTGTTGCTTCACAATGCTTTAGTTAAAATCACAGAGCTTGGGAAATGGCTTTGTTGATGTTCCTTTGTCTATTTTTTGCAAGTGAAAACGACAGTTTGTACACATGCCATATGGAAGGCGATCATTTGCAAAGTTTAAGGGTATAGGGCTATATTTTGTCAATCTGTTGATCAGGAAAGGTATTAAGCAGCGATCACTCTTTGACATGCAGAGAATGCAAACAGAGTTACGATATTAAGAATGAGTTTTTACAGAATTCGGCATTTTCAATAAATTTAAAAGTTTTTTATGAAATATTTATGTCTCCTAATGTGAAAACAAAGTAAAAATGGTAAAAATTATCAAATGTTTAGGATTAACTGGAAATCAAAACAAAATTAGAGTAGAGTAGAGTAGGGATGTGGCAACTCTAATTTTGAAAAATGCATTAAATTAAAATTTTTAACTTTACATACTATTGCTTAGAAAATCCTGTAAAATAATAATGTTATTTTTGTTATCAAAATAAAAAACTACATTTTTAAAGAATAAAAAGTAATGAATTAAAGCCAAAGTTGAAATTTTGTCAAAAACCCATCTCTCAAATTTAGCCGGTTTAGGAAAAAACTTCAAATGCAAATTTCTCTCACGGACGGAAATCGCTGATTTTAAAATCACTTGTTCTGATATCCCATGGATATGTACTTATTTCCCTCCAAAGGATTTTTTTGGGTGTTTTCATTGATGACTCACCCCCAAATTATGAAACAGTGATATATATATATATATATATATATATATATATATATATATATATATATATATATATATATATATATATATATATATACATATATATATATATATATATATATATATATATATATATATATATATATATATCTTCATTAGAGATGTACTGGTTTCCAATAAAAAATCTTTTTTAACTTGAAAACTTGAAGTTATCTGTTTTTCATTTATTTATATAGGTCTAATAAATAAGTGATTTTCATGAACAGTACAATTAGGGTAAAATGAATTAATCTGAGCCTTTTTTATATGACTTTGAGCAAAAAATGTATGTATATCAAGACAGTCTTTTTCTAATTAAAACTATTTTAAAACTATGATTTCATTTTTAGTGAATTTCTATTCACAATTTTTAATGGTATCTCTGTTTTAAATTATGGTCAAAAGACTCGCATTACCCTGTTTGTTAAGATAATGCGAGTCTATTGACCATAATTTAAAGATATTTTGGCTCTAAATTATGGTCATGAAAATATGGTTTATGAAGGTAATGTTACATTCTACTTATTTTCCTATGAAATATAGCAACTCATAAAGAGCATGACTGGCGTGATTTCGCGTGTATTTAAACTATTTGATTTATAGTAAGATGAAAAAGCAAATTTAAAAAACTGTTTTTAACGGCAGGATCATTAAAAAAAAAATCTCTTTACAAAAAGCTGTTCCTCAAAAAAATTAGATTTACAATACCTCATAGACCCACAATGTACTACCTTAAACTACCAAACTAAAGTTTATAATAATCTAAAATTTTAACTGAAAACCGCAATTTTTTACTTTTTAATTTTTTAATTTAATTCCCATAAATTTTTTAGTTGAAACCTTAAACTACGGTTCCTGAAATATTATCTTGTCCAGATTTACGTCCATTGAAAGATTAATCACGTGATTATGCAAGATCAGCGAAAGTTGTTCATTCATTAGTTTACGTAACCGAAATCTATTACTTTTCTTTGCTTTAGTAAAGAATGATTGAATACCATATTTGAATTATCGCAAGTTGTTTTCTCGTTCAACGTGTTTATTTCGATAAACGTTTTCATGTTAAATTTAATCACAAAAGTAAAATTTCATTCTTTTATCTAGTTACAATTAATCACTTTTGTCTGCGCGACAAGTTATATTTGCATTGCGCTGCGTTTAGCATGAAGTCTTTGGCACTCATTGTTGTTTTTAGTTAAGCTAAATGTTTTATCTATCAAATTTTTCTTTGTAGTCATTTATCTTTTATTCTTCTGTATATTTATTGGATTATTAGTTTTATTAGAAGACTTTCCCACAGGGTCGTTATCTTGTAAGGACTATTAAAAAAAACAATGTAAATTGAATATTCGGTTTCTTATGAATGACTTGAATAATTTGTCTATTTTTCTAGTATATATAAATCAAAGGCAATTAAAAATCATAGGGGTGCTACGTACAGAGCTGCTCACAAAGTGACGCCTATGAACAAAAATGAAACTGTAAAATTTATTTAACAACCAAAGCAAATATTTTTTTATCAAAATAAGGATGTTGTAGAAGTACAGTTTTGAAGTGAAACAGTATAAAAGCGCATGCAAATGTTTGAAATACACATTTACACGAGCAAGGAGTAATTTTATGCATGCTTCGTACTCTGGGGTAGGTCCATGAGTGCCAACGTAATATAAAAATACGTGAAATAGCTTGAGGTAGTGTTAGTTTGATCTCAAAGATTCAATCGAAATTATTTAATTTAAACAAAATTATTTTAAAAGCACATAACAAAAGTTATACGTTAATAAAACATGTTTTTTTGAAAGCATTTTAAACTTTTAGTAACACAAACTATTTGTATTAACATAGAGACACCGCATTATAATTTTATTATTGTTTTGTTCAGCTTTTGGTGAACTTGTACACAACGCATCTTCTATTAAAAACAATTATAACTAAATTCTGTCCCAACCCTAGCCGCCAATCGATGCTTATACCTTTCCCTGTGTCAATCACTATTGTCCAGTTAATGCATGTTCATTTAACTGCGTTTATCTCTAACAGTCAATTTAATTATACTCGAATTATTTTAAGTAACTTTCGTTGGTCAGTAAAATATCATTTTCGTTGGTCAATAAAATATCATTTTCGATACACGTGTTTCTAATTGAAGAGAGGCGCACCGTGTACTAGTCCAACTAACTTTTTACAATAACATTTTAATAATGAATAAAAAAAAACCTATTTTATTGTCAATGTAAAAGGAGTATATTATTTAAAGTGAAAATTCTTAATATATATCAGCCTAATGTTTTTAATATACTTGTTCAAATGTAAAACTAATTCCTCTCCAATTTCTTTCCGCAACTTATATACATTAAAAGAAAGAATAAATATAATTTAAGAAACGGTAGTTTAGTTCGGCAACCATTTTTTAAAACTAATTTTGAAAAATTAAGCATCTCATTTCGTAGAGCTTCTCTTTGGAACAAAATAGTTTTGAAACATTTAGGTTTTTCTCTTGAATAAAATTATCTCTCTTTTAAGAAAAACCTTAAAGAATTTATTTTATCTCTGGATGATATATATTTTTACTTTTAAACGCTTAATAACGTGTTGTATTTTTTATGTATTAATTTATGTATGTAAAAATTTTATGAGATTTGTAATTTACAATCGGTTCTCGATGACAAGACATGACTGGTCTTCTATCCGTATCCGCGTTATTTTATCTTATACTTGTTTCTTATTATTTTATCTCGTACTTATTTCTTATTATATTTATGTATTTCTTATTTTGTAACGATTTTTTATTTTTACTATTTTATTGTAAAACAGTTTACTGAAATGTGTAAAAAATAAATAAATAAATAAATAAAAATAAAAAAAACTTGCAAACTCGTGTTGAAAAATTGCGTTAAAAAAACCACCAGCTAAGAATAAAAGCGAATCCCTAAAAACTGTCTATTGCTTTCTAAAAAAAAAAAAAGTCCTCTAAACTAAAAATCGGCCAAACTGAAATGTGTCAAATGTCGACTAACCGACTGTATTCCTGTCTATAACTTGAAACTCCCCTTTTTTGGGGAGATGTCACACCCAGTAGAATTGCCCCTCTTTATAAGTACCTCCTTTTTCATATTTTATTTTATTTTTATTTATTTATTCTTTTTTTTCAAAATAACTTTTATAGAGCAAAAGTTAAAAATTTAAATTTAACACGAACAATAGTTTTGGTGACGTCAACTGTTTGTTTTGTCCGAATATCAATCCCACAATCTATTGCGTTTTAAGAACATCTGTTATTTTTTGTGCAATATTTGTACAAATATTAATGCAATACTGAAAAACAAAAAATTATTTTTAGAACACAAGCTTTACTCTATTGCAAAATTATTTCCTTAGAAACTAATTAGATATTATCAAATAACAACAATGTCGTTAACGCTATGACGCTGTACATCCATCGAAAAGAACTACATTTTTTCGCATTTCTCACTGGCTGTATTCTTTTTAACTTAACAGTGAGTTAGTTAATTTCCTTTAAACTATACATATGTGAATATATATTTCGGCATTTCACGATTGTTTTATTAAAAAAATGTATAAATAAATATTTACACGGCAGAGACAAAAAGAAGACAATGGTAGGCTTATCACTAAGCTCCGTAGTTTAAACCGTATTTTTACCTGACAAACAGTTATTTTATAAAACAGTGTTTCTTTAATACCGTTAAATAAAAACCGTTAAAATAAATTTTAAATTAACAAAATAATAATAATAATAATAATAAAATAAAAAGTATGATACAATTTAAGACTTCAAGATGTATAAAGAAAAATGGTTTAAAGAAATTATTTTTTATAAAAATTAAAAAAAAAAAGAAATAATATAGAAGTTAAAAAATCAAAAAAAGAAAAAATAGTTAAATTAATCAATCCATAATTATAAATTGATAATAAATAATAATAAATATATAAATAATATTAAAACTTCTTTTTTCGGTCCATTTATTTATCCATAGATATGAAAATTTACAATAATATATTATAAACTCATATAAATAAGGTTAGGTTTCACTCGTTTAGTTGAAAGCTCAACTAAATCAATAGAATTACTAAACTAAATCAAAAAGATTAAAAAAAAACAAAAAACTAGCAAATAAAACATAGAAAGAATTTTAAATAAAAGAAAAAGAAAGGAAGAAAAAAGAAAACAATAACAAAGAAAACAACATAAAACTAATTTAAGTTAGCAAGAACAAAAGCAGAAAATATTAATTAAAAAGTTCATCAAAACTAAAATTTTTAAAACGCTTTCCATGTTATAATTTGGTACTAGTTTTATTTAAACTTTAAAAAATTCAAATCATCCTACAACGTTTAATTAGTTTTTTTTTTTTTAAAGGCCTTTTAATTTCTTGATTTAAATCTTTTAATTTCTTGAATTAGAGACATGATGGTAAAGATGGGGGCGTGAACTTCCTAGTTAAATGCTCTTTTGCTTTGCTCTGTGATAAGATTGTAAGGACTTCTAGGTCACCTTATTAACTACAAAAAAAACAAAAAAAAAAATGTCTAATGATTGCCTGGCGACAATTTTTAATTATTTTTAATTGAAGTACAACAAAAATTAAAACCACAATTATTAAAGCAGAAACTGCGCTTGCAATTGTCGCCTAAAGGTGTCACCAGGCAAGCCTAATGGTGTCACCAAGCAAACAATATCATTTAAATCAATTAATTAAAATGCCGTTAAAAATTAATAAATAAATAATCAATTGAATGAGTTCTGACGTCAAAAATACATTTAAACATATTTGTTAATCTAATTTTAAAGTGTCTTGAATTAAAATTATTTTTAAAATTATTCTTTCGATTTAAAATTTTAAACATTCGATTCGATTCGATTCGATTGAAAATTTAAAACACTTTAAAACTATTTTTTCGATATGAAAATGTGGTTATAATTTCACTTTTATTTAGTATGTTTTATTTAGTAAATTGGTGTTTTTGTTTGAAATAATTTCGTACTTTCTATTATGCATAGCATGACTATTTTTTGTAAGAATGTATACTTCGTAGTACCTTTTTATTCTCCACCTAATTTCATGATTTTTTTTAGCGCCTTTTTAATTTCCACATTCCATTTTTTGACAGCACAGCTTTTATATTTTTGAATATTCACGGATTTGAAATGATTAGCACTATAAATTTTAATCACAATTACTACATTATTATTAATTAACTAATTTATTCTTATTAAATTATTAATTTATTATTATTATTAAATATATATAACCAGCATAAAATATTACATTTAAACAAAAAAGTATTAATTGTGTGCAACTGCTGCACGCGTGCATTCCGTCAATCCTGATTGCTAGTGAAATATCTGTAGTTCTTTATATGCTGCAATCAGAGGCGATTCTACAAATAAAATGAGAGGGGGGGGGGGAGTAAATCCTTAAAAAGTACCAACAAGTTTCTTAAAACAAAACAAAACAAAAAAAAGGTCCTCAAAACTAAAATTCACCCAACTAAACTGTGTGCAAATACCTGACTAGCCGACTAAGTTTGTCAAAATACCAACTTTAACTTAAAAAAAACATTATTTGAGGAGGTGGGGTGGGGGAACACACCCCCACACACACCCTAAAATTGCTTTTAGCTACAATACTGCAAGATTAGAGTATAGACGCATTGAATAGAATGCGAGATAAGTTTTAATATCTATAAACTTGTTGTAAGTTTATTTGAGTGTGACTAATCTGTTTAAAGTTTTAGCAACTACTGACTTAATAGAGTTATGAGCTATTATCCATTGATCATTCCAGTTGAGATTTTTGTTTATTAGGATTCCTAGATACTTGTAGCAATCAACTGATTCGAGTTTGCAGTTCAAAAGAATTGGGGATGAATTTGCAAGTTGATAAGGATGACGACTATTTATCAACAAGGTTTTACACTTTAAATGGTTGAGTTTCATGCAATTAACAGTGCCCCAGTTTTCTACTACGATCGACACGTCTATGGAGTAGTGCACTCTAATTAAAAAATGGCTGCAATCTTATCTAGAAAATTCCAAAAAAGAAGTATCGTATGATTTGATATCATTAGTTAGACTTTTGCTGTTTATAATTTGTGGGGGTGATATTTATTTTTCCTTAAAATGACTTTGTTTTTTTCCTTAAATGACTTTGCTATTTTTGCAGAAGACTCTTTCTTAAAGAAATGTTATAATGAATGAATGGTTTATAGAATATAAACCTTTATTGAATAATGACAAAACAAAATACATTTTGTTTACTAAATCGTCAAGATCAAAAAATCTTCCACTTCACCTACCAATTATTTTTTACAAACATTTAAATTGAAAAAGTAAAAAAAAGTTAGTTGAGAATAGGGTTGCCAGATGTCCAGCTTTTTCGTTGGAGATAACAGTTCTGAAGCTAAAAAAATAAAGATTTTTACAGTGTTCTTTGTAAATGTCGGACATCTGACAACACTAGTTGAGAATAAAGTTTCAAAAAATCTGTAGATTTTGTGCAGGAAAAATCTATTATTGAATAAAATATGTTAAAAAGATTAATACTACTAATTGATACATAGTAATTATCAAGCAGCCATGGCACAGTGGTTAGAGTTCTGGCTTAGAACCAAGAGTTTCTATGACGACTCTGACTAGATAAGCGACATTGATGAGGAACGAGGCATGAACTTCTTAATTCAATACTCTTTTGCTCAGTGATAAGACCACAAGGACTTTTTGGAGCACAAAAAAAAAGAAAGAACTATTGTAAGTAATATTATTCTGAAGTTACTAACGTACGTTGCGTTGTTCAATTACGTGTCGGGAAAACGAGTACCACGTTTGTAGAACTTGATTCTTGACAAATATATGAAACATAAGATCTACTGATACATTTAAAAGAACTATAAAAAAACACATAATAGGTTTAAAAAATACATACACTCTTAAATCTTTTTAAACAGTATTTTTTGTAGGAGTATTTATATCTTTTTCTTGTTGTTTTTGTTTGTTTTAGTTCTGTTTTAAAAAAATATGTAAATAAATTTAAAAAATACAAAAATTTTATCTGTTTTTAAATATAAAACTATCTTAATAAAAAAATAGTGAAATCCATTTCGTTCATTTCATAAAGCATAATGTTATAAACACTTTATAAAAGTTTTATAAGAAAAATATAAAAAGATTTTAAATAAAATTTTAAATAAAATAATAAAAATTTGAATAAAAGTAAATAAAGAAGTAACAAAAATCTTTAAAATCCACCAAACAACTTCTTTATCAACCTTCTTCGTCATTGTTTCTCTCAACTTTTAGCACCTATTACTTGTCGTCACGACTTTCTATTAGCGTTTACGACTTTTACTTGCCGTCACGACTTTTTATTAGCGTTTATTCAAGTTTTTTTTTTGGTTAAGTGCTTCAAGAAGTCCTTACGGTTTTATCATAGAGCACCGCGAATTAGCATTTAACCAGGAAATTCACACCTTCTATCTTACCATTGTTGCATATATGCCCAGAGCCGGTTTTGAACTACGGTGTCACAGGAAATTTTGCGGCATAATTTCCTTGGAAAATCTGCTGCTCAGCGGCATTATTTCCTAGGAAAAATTGCCGCTCGCAGGAAAATTTGCTGCTGAAAAAAGCCAATTAGTTAATGTCCATCTTTCCTAACATTATTGCTTCGAAATTTCAATTTTTTTGCCTAAGCGAACAAGTTAAATTGAAGGAGCACACTATAAAGTTCAAATTAAAATTAACTTAAAATTTGTAAAGGATTAATCATAGCTCTTTTCCATCTTTTTAAATCAATTTACTTTTTATGTACGTTACATAATAAAAACCTTTGCCTTAACAAAAGTAATCTTTAAAAGTAATCCTCCTTAACCAATTAAAATAATTATAAAAAAAGAATTTTTTTAATTGATAACTTTACTTTTATTAACATTAAATATAAAATAGTTGGTTTTGCTAATATTTTTATAAATTTAATTTATGTTAATATTTCTAGCTTTCAATGTACTTTTTCAAAATATTTTATTCATTGCCACACTATATATTAAGCTGAATCGAATAATTATAACAAAATAAAACTCTAAGACAAGAGTTGATAATATATTTAAAAAAAAACAGAAATATTTTATAGAAAAAATATTTATGGCATATTTCGTATGCATATTTCGCAATTCCACTCCTGCACTGAATTGTCTTCTTTATATTGGACACATGTAATATGGAACCATTTTAGGCATTTGCTGCAAGCAACCATAAAATCATAAGTGCAAGGCATTAAGCAAGTGCAATACAGTTGAACATTTATAGTTGAGGGATTGTTACGTGTATACTCAATTTACTTCGCTTATTGAGTAATGGGAAGAGTTTAAACTGTCCAGCATGAAACATTTTTTCAAGATGTTGTCTAATAAACTTTTGATTATATGATATAGTTTCGGGTTGTTTACCGAAAGCCAAATGCACAGCATTAGCTATAGCAAATAATCCACAATCCAAACTTCCGGTCTGTTGTTGGACACTTTTAATATTTACAACAATACTTGGTGGAAATTCACAATTATAATCGGCAAAATTCTTGTAACATCTGGCTAACTGATTAATTAGATGCAAATCTAGTTTGTTATACATACTGTCATAAAGTGAAATTGATCCATTTATTGAACAGGAAGTGACCCAATGAGAGTTAATAAAATGGATCTGAACAGAAATTTTATCTGTACTTACTGCCTTAAATGCATCATTCTGTGACAACAAGGTATCCTGCAAACCAATAATATCTGGAAACTGTTTCTTTATTATCAACTGAGCTAAATTTATATGTTCGTCATTCTATTCTTTGATGTCTAGTATAACTTTTTTCATTGTCAGTGTAAAAATAGAAAGTTCCTCAGGTATAGGTTTAGACTTTTCTTCAGAATTATTTAGGACTTTTTCAACAATATTATTTAGAACCATATTTTCAGAAATAGGATAATAAATCTTCAAACGAGTCATATTATATATTTGTTTTAATTTCTTATTGCAATCATTTACATAACATAAACGAAAAGTATTCTTTTTCAAAATTTGACAAATTTTGTATGGGTCAGTCCAATTTGGCTCCATCTTTGAACCTTTTCTGGAAAGTTTTTTACTATTTCTTATTAACACTTGAATGCCAACTTTAAACAATTGGTTTTCTGAACAATGTTTGGCATCATATGCATTTTTTTGGCGTTCTTGAGCTTTCTGAATATATTGCAGTGCATTTTTTTGCATTTCTATTACATTTTCTAATAGAATTTCTCTATTTTTTAAACTGTCATCAATCGTAGGTTTATTTTTAAAATCATTTTTTACAGACTTTATTTGTAAATCAACAGGAAGCCTAACTTGTCTTCCGTAAACTAGATAAAATGGGGTTTGTTTTGTAGAGTCTTGAACAGAGACACGGTATGAAAACAATACACTCTCAATATATAGATCCCATTTGTTTTTTTCTTTTCATCAACATTTTTAAAAGTTGACACTGAAGAGTTTGATTGAACCTTTCGTCTTGACCGTTGCTCTGTGGGTGGTAGGCACTTGTTACGTTGCACTTTGTTCATATCATTTTATTTAATTCATTGTTTACCTAAACAAAACAAAAAAAAAAAAACTCTTTACCTGAGTAGAAAAAATATAAGGAAATAGGTCTATTACAAAATGGTTTGTAAAAAAGGCTTGTATAAGGTTTATATTAAATAATAAACAAGTATGTCATAACCAAATAAATAAAAATTAGTAAATAATAAAAAAAAAAGTTTTTGCAAGTTTTGGCATAAAACATTTTATTTATGCAAAACATTAACAAAGAAAAAAATATTTTTATATATGCATTGCAGATGAGGATTATTAGCCGATGTTTTTTTAGCTTTCATTTTTCAACTTTAAAATTCCAACTAAGTCTTTATTCACCCTTTACATCCAATTTTGATATATCAATTTTTCAAAATTTAGAATTATGAAAGTTATACAAAAATTAGAGTTTTAAAAAAAGTAATGAAAATAAAAAAACAAACAAAAACATTTAAACAAACAAAATCCAACACAGTACCTCATTTACAAACTCTCTTCCTTGGTCACTTATCTGAACTTCACAACAACCATGTCTTGTAAAGCATGTATACAAAAATTCTGCTGCACTTGTAGCTGTTTTATCAGAAAAAGGAGCTTCAGGCCACTTGGAGAATAAACAGGTGGTTGTTATGATATATTTATTTTGCCTTTCTGTTAAAGGAAGAGGTCCAATTAAATCAATTCCAACAGTACTCCATACTTCATCTTTAACTTTAATAGGATGTAGTTCAGCTGAGTGTTTTTCAAATGCTCTATAAGTATATTATGAAGGAAATAATATAAATTATGCATATTTAAAGACTTTATACAATTTGAAAATAACACAGTTATGTTTAATTTTTGTTATAACTTAGATAGTAATACCTGCAGTATTATAAATTAAAATTATCATTGTTATTATTGTTTTAAATAAATAATAAAAAATAAACTTTAGTGTATAAACCTGTTTGCTCTTTGACACCTATCACAATATTTACAAAAATTCTTCACATCATCTATTATCCCTTTCCAGTAATACCTCTCGGAGAGTTTTTCTAACGTTTTATCTCGACCAAAGTGTCCACCACCAAGAATTGCAGAATGACAGTCTTCGAGAATCATAGTTTTTTGACTTGTTAGAACTACTAGCAGATCCATGTTACTTTTTTTATCGTAGTAAAAAAGTAAGCCATCCTTGACCAAAAATCTTCTAGACTTTCTTCTTAATCCATTTTTTCTAATCTTATCCATGCCATGAGGGTATAATCCTCTGACAATTAGATCAACAAGATTGTTGTATTCTTCGTCGTTCATATTTTAAATATGGACTCATGATTAATTTCTGTTGGTCACGCATTCAGCAGCAAATTTTCCTGTGAGCGGCAATTTTTCTTAAGAAATAATGCCGCTGAGCGGCAGATTTTCCTAGGAAATTTTGCCGCAGCCGCAAAATTTCCTAGCAGCAAAATTTCCTGTGACAACGGACCAACTGACCTAACGAAGCCAGAACTCTAACCACTACACATGGCTGTGGCATCTTTTTTAAACTGAAGGAGGAGGAGGAGGGGAGCTATGATGATCAGGGGGCTCAAGCAATCTGTTCTTAACAATAAATAAATATATAAACATTTTACCATTCTGTTGTAATACCTACATTTTATGTATCGACCGATATAGCATGTTTTTAAGGGTTCCATAAATTTACCTTTAAGTGTCAAATATCCTGGATTTGTAGCTGTATTGCTCAGATTATAATTCTTTTCAAATAAAAAAGTAAAAAAGTTTAAACATACAAAGATTCAAACGTTTGTATGGGAAATCTGTTTATGTATGGCCCCATGCATGAGTACGTCGTAAGTAGGATGCACATAGCTTGAATATTACAAATACGATAACATAAATCAAATAGTGTTTCGAATATTTCTATATAAGTTAAGTTTCTGGACAGATTAGTAGCATCATTTCTTATATTTTCATGTAATTTTTCATATTTTCACGCTTTTGTGGTAATTTATTATTCAAAATTGCTTTTTTATGGTATGAAGTAAAGTATGGTCTTCAACTATAATATTTTCAAATGCCTACGTGATGCAGAAAGTTAAAGAAAATAAAAAACGGCAAAACAAAGATTTGTTTTGAAAATCAAGTTTATATAGTATATATAGAGTTAAATTTATAGTATATATTATAGAGATCTTCATAAAACATTATAGTAAACTCAAAATTTTTAAATAAATGGTTGATGCAGAGCTAATAAAAATATTATTAGCAATAGTGACAAATCAGCAAGAGATGCATTAGTAATAATACAGTTAAAACCACTTGATGTCGATCTTATAAAAATGCAGTAGTAGTAGTAGTTGCATGGCTAGCAAGAGATGTATTCTTAACAGTAGAGACAGTGCTAAAAGAAGTTGATTAGACAACAGTTCTTGTATAGAAAGAAGTGCAATTTTTATCTTCCCCTTCCAATCTTTTCTTTAGTCGTATAAGGTGCTATCTTTCTGCACCAGATAATTTCCGTTTTTAAGACATATCACCAAAGTAAATCAAAAAAAAAACTTAAATAAACCAAAGAAACAAAAACGGAAAGTACAAATTAATTTCTTATGATTCATCGATATATTTTAATTTGTGTCCATATGATATATTTTTATTTGTGTCCATTAATTACGTCAACAAAATAGGGGTAAGGGGCCTGAATTTTTTTGACAATTGTTGACCAGGGCAAGGGGAGGAGCTCAAGACAAGTTGATCTTAACAACATCATTTTTTAAAATTAATTTAGCTATTCAAAATAGGAAAACTAGGCAGCGTTTACAGTCCTGTGTTACATATTCGACTCGACGAACTAACAATACTGTAAATACTGTTACAATAGTGTTATATATATATATATATATATATATATATATATATATATATATATATATATATATATAATATATATATAATATATATATATATATATATATATATATATATATATAATATATATATATATATATATATATATATATATATATATATATATATATATATATATATATATATATATATATATATATATATATATATATATATATATATATATATATATACATGGGGTGCAACTAATGAGGCTCGCAAGCCCTCAGTAGTTTTTTCGTTTTCAAGATGCGGCTCTTTAGCTTCATGCACAAATATTAATATAATATTGAAATAAAGAAGTTGGTAGCTCTTTAAAAACTTTGTAAATTTTAACTTTTGGTTCTTTCGTCTCAAAAGGTTGCCGTCCCCTGGTTTATACAACTTGTTAAATGCATTTTTTTTTATATTAGAAATAATTGTCTTTCACTGTGAAGTTGGATTAGTTCAAATGTTAAAGTGAGGAGGAATGGCACATTGTTGTGTTGTATTAGTTTGAAATATGTTCATAAAGTGTTAAGTGTATACATTTTTGTGAATTTTTAAATCTTTTTTTTGTTCCGAGTAAACCTTTGTAGTTATAAACTAGAAATATGTTCATTAGTTTAAAGTTTATTAACTTTTTTTTCTATATCTTTTACTTTTGTTCACTTTTTGTTCAGAGCAAGCATTTGTAATTTTAAATGGTTTCATTTGAAATGTGTTAATAAGATAAAATTTGAATAATTTTTTTTTTCTAAACACATAACTTTTTTTCTAAACACAAAACTTTTTTTTCTAAACACAACTTTTTTTCTAAACACATAACTTTTAATCACTTTTTTTTTGTTTTAGTTGTAAACTAGTTATTTAAAATATTTTTTTCTTTCTTTTCCATTTTAATTTGATTGTTGACGCAATTTTATAAGTGGTATAATTTAGCAAAGAAGATAATCTATGCTTTTGATATAGCAAAGAAGATAATCTATGGTTTTGATCTCTTACCTAATGAGTGAGGAACAGCCACACTATAGACACAGAAAATAACTGAAAACAGACACTAAAACGGTAACATCGATTGTACGAATGGATATATACAAGGTTTTTAATCAAGTGGAACTTCCAAGTTTTCTTTTTTACGAGTAATCTGTAATGTGGCAAAGTTAGTGGGTTTATAAAAATTGATTCAGAAACATTAGTAATGCTGGCAGCATGTAAATTTATTGTCGAGGATTCAATGTTTTTTGATATTATTATTATCATTAACAGAGTTAATATCATTTCCTTTTCTTTCTTTGTTACTTTTTTCATTTATTGTGAGTCTGTGTACGTGGCTTTATTCAACAAGCTTTTTCAACTTAAAAAAAAATTGCTTTAACACTGACTGAAGCCGTACTAGATGTTCCAATGTTTACATTATTTCTAGAAAGATTCTTGAATAAGCAGTCCAGGTTTGTACAATTTAAATGATATTTTGGGTGGAATTTAGTTAAAAGTACGGAGTATACAGTTTAACAAGTGCGTTGCTATTGGAGTTGCAGCCAATCTGTAACCGGCAACCCCAAACACGATAAGAATTGTTTTTTAACATAAAATAAACTTTGAAATGGAATTTAAAATAAATGCTCAAATCAAAAACCTAATTCAGTGTATGTACACTCCCTTCACCTATCCCTAGAGAATCAGTCGATGTACAGTCGTGACTATTATATTAAGAAGAATCTTATTGAGTTTAGGGTGCATTGTGCACAGACTCGCCAGCGTTTGCTAAGAATATCATTTAATATAGCTCAATCAAATAGAAAACTTAAGATAATTTAAAAAAAAATCGAGAACAAATTTTTTAAACATGCACAGTTAAAAATAGCTCGAAAATGAAAAAAAATTTAGGTGAGTGGGTGGCTTAGTAATGCTGCATTCTGTGCGAGATAATACAACTCTTGCTGGAAGTTAATACAGTTCTTGTCTGGTTATACTTTTGTAAATTTGATCAAGATATGTATAGACAACTTACCATGGTACCATGGTAAATAAAAAAATAACCTTCATTTTATGGAACTGCCATTTAGTAAATATTTAGTTCTATATTATATTTGGTAAATATTTATTTTTCAAAAACACTTTTTTTTTTTATTTGAACTCATCTGCCTATGGCCATGAAGACCACTACAGTCGAGGAGGCTACTTTAGTTGTGGTTAAAACTCTCACTCAACTCTCTCACAAACTCAACTCCCAAACACGAACTTTGACTAACAAGGCCGCTGAGTCGAGAAACAAGTTTAGCGCGGTACTACCATGGACGTTATCGGGATCGACCTTGGAACTTAATCATATTTTTCAAAAACACTAAGATAAAAATCGTTTATAAAAATACAAATATTGAGATGCAACGAGATCTAACGTCAGTTTTCACGTCAAATAAGAACTAGCCCAATTAATCACTAGTATCAAAATGCAAATGTAAAAGTTTCTTTATAAGTCAACCCGAGGATACTATTTCATTTTTTTTAGTTTAGTAAAGGTTTGTGATTAAATGTCATAGTAAAATGTCATTCTTTAAGGCAAAGGTTAGACCTTTTTGAGGTTATACGGTTGAAATCTTTTAACTATGCTTCACTTGATTAACAGTTCAATACCTTCTTGATTAGATTTCTAGACTGTCTTATGAAATATAGTTTAGGTTTTGTATAATTAAAAACATTAAACATGTTTAAATTTAATAGAATAATTTATTTAAACAGAGTTTAAACAAGTTTTATTTAATAAAATAATGCTATTGTAGCTTTATAAATAAAATTTTTAATTAAACTTAAACAACATGCATATTTGTTAATACAGATGCAATTCATAACATACGCACAAAATCTACTTGTTGTCAAAGTAAATAATTATTTTAATATTTGATAGCTGTAAGATATTTTGATCTTATTTCTGTTAAAAGTCTTGTGGGTGTTTGCGATGTGATAAAAAATGTAAATCGATTAAGTTTAAGAAAAAATGGTAACTTAATTTAGTGAAAACTTTTTTTACTGAAAACTACATGATGTTTTGTTTGTGTCTATTTATTAGGATTAACAGAGTTTATTTATAGCTGCGAAATCCGGACTTAATCAAAGATTCTTTGTTAATAGGAGCAGAGTTTTAAAAATTTATTTTGCTAGAAGAGCTGGATGCTAATCTGTGTTCAATAAAGGTTTTTACAATACTTCGTGGGCGGTTAGGAACTAGCATAGATGTAACTTAATACACTTTTAGATTTTGGTCAGCTTGGAAACTGTGGTCGTAAAGGTTTAATGAAAAATTTATGTAAAAAGCAGATTTTTATTGCGTAAAGTAAAAACAATAAAGTTGTTGCTTAATTGTGTGTTTAATTTTTGCTATTTGACGACCACTAACATTTTTAAACACGACAAACAATCGTTTTTAATAAAAATTTTGAACAATTTAGATAAAGAGTTGCCAAATAGCTTAAAACACGAGGTTCCATAAAACTTAAAACATTCATAAAACTATTTTTTTTTAAATTATAAAATCATCGTGAAATCGCAAACAATATCTTGAAAAGTACTGAACACTTGGGTAGGAAAGATCGTTTACAGGCTTTGCGAAATGTAGGTTATAGCAAATCTGGTGCATACAAGGTTCTCGGACAAGCAGAGAAGATGGTGGGTGTTACTGATGGTCGTAGAAACAATGGAGCTGCTAGAAAGATCACTGGTGCTGCACTTGGAGGTCTTATACGTGAGTTTAACAACACAACAAATAAAAGTTTAAGAAGAGCTGCCCCAAAATACAATGTTTGCCACAAAACTGTCTTAAATATTTGGAACAGACATGGTGTTTATTGTCACAAGCGAAAACCAGCACCATTTTACCATCCAGTTAAGAAAGGTGAAATAAGAAAAGCCTTTGGATGACTTTATCGACAGCATTTAACAAAGGGAGCAGGTGGACTTTCGATCATCATAATGGATGATGAAACATATATAACACAGCATGATGGGACCAAGTTTTCAAGTAAAACTTTTTATGCCAAAGATGCCTCAACAACTCCAGAAGAGATTCGCTTCTCAGGTCGCACCAAGTTTCCCTTTAAAGTAGGTGTTTGGTATGCATTGTGTGATCATGGTGTTTCTGATTACTTTATCTGGTACCAGGAAATGACCATTGATGCCCAAATGTACAAATTTGAATGCCTTCAACGAAGACTAATCCCCTACATTGAGAAGCACTGCCCTGAAAAAGCTTGCATCTTTTGACCAGACAAAGCTTCATCACATAATTCTTCAAAAGTAGTTAAGTATTTAAACAACAAAGAAACTCCATTTGTTTTGAAACAAAATAACCCCACCAATGTTCCTCAGTGTCGGCCTATCGAGTACCTTCATGCTGAAATCAAGTGTTTGCTGATTCCTTTTAACCAGAGAATGTTGATCAATTGAAATCAAGAGTATGCCAAATCATGAATGAACTTGTAAAGCATGCTCCAAAAATGTGTACTAACTTTTCATCTCGGGTCCGTGCTCTTGTTGACAAAGCTTATCGCAATGGATAATTATCTGTTCAAAAGTAACTTGTATAATGAATATAAATCTTTTATTGGAATTAATACTAAGTCTTTCTTTTACGAGTTTTTCAAAAATTTTTAAGAATAAC